>NC_042960.1:63318413-63533345 GCF_901001165.1 Salmo trutta
TTGTTTATAGGTTTTTTAAGATCAGCAAAAATCAATGGACAAAGTGCTAGGCTAGGAAAAGAGTGAGATCTGGGGTTCGGTTGATTTAGGAGATTCTAATTTAAAGCTGAAGGGGCAGTTTCCCGGACACAGATGAAGCCTAGCTAGGCCTGGACTAAAAAGTGAACTCTATTGGAAAATAGTTTTTAATCCATAGTTAAGCGTTATCCACTCCTAAGAGATTAAGCATGATCTCTGGTGTATGACAAAGGAGACAGAGTATTCTGCACTCAGAAAATAAGGAAATGTGTCTTCCGCATTTAACCAAACCCCTCTAAATCACACTAAACAAAACATTACAATATGCACTCATGGGCTGATGGAAACTTGGTCATGTGTGTGTGTTTGTGTGTGTGCTGTGTACATGCTCTTGTCTTCTTGGCTGCAACACTTGGCTGTCACTTTGTTTTACTGAGAGGCCTGCTGTCTGGGAACGAGGTGACCGATATGCTCAGTTTCTCAGACAGACGGCTTCCCTACTCATGGGCCGTATGGCTCCACAATCCTTTACAACCTTTATGGGACTGCTCCTCTCCTCCTCCTCCTCTCCACCATTTCCTAACACTTCCAGTAGAATGTATGACCCACTCTCTGGACCAATCCCAAACCCCAGGGCCCCTTTCTTAATGCCACATAAATTGGGTGGAAGGTGTAAGCAGCAGTATGGTGGAAATTCTAGTCTACCACTTGGCGTTTTCTATCGATTTCCTTTTGTAATCTATAAAATAACATGTTGATGGTTAGGGAACAAACCACTGGGCACTCACTGGTTGATACAATAGTGTACTATAGTAAGTAGTGTACTATAATAAGTAGTGTACTATAGTAAGTGCCAAATAATGTAACAGGGTTGACATGTTGTTTATTTGAAATATTTTAACCTTTAACCTTTATTTAACTAGGCAAGTCAGTTAAGAACAAATTCTTATTTACAATGACGGCCTACCCCGGCCAAACCCTAAACCGGACGACGGTGGGCCAATTGTGCACCGCCCTATGGGGAAGGGTCGATTGGACATTGGGTGTCAATTGGGGGGAACTAATTGGGTCGTCCACCAATTCGGTGCCTTTTTGAGAAGTGTAACTTGATTTCAAACTAAAATTGATTTCAGACTAATTTTACTATTCGGTCATAAAGCACACATGTTAAAATTCACGGAAAACATGTTCAACCCACTCAGTTTCCCACCACAAAACACCAGAAAATGGCCAAGAAGAGTGGAACCAGCTCAGCTGCTTTTAATTCTATCAATACTGACTATTAGATGTTCAATGTTTCTTTCCAAATAAATATTTTGAAAGGAATAGTTTCAGCATATTAAAACGAGAGTTTAGGTCCCTTAACAGGATAAACCTGAAAATGAGGGACAGACGGTAAATGAATCACATAATAATAGACTTCAAAAATAACTTTGTCAAAGCAACAACAATAACTATGGCTTCACAACGATGGTGAAACTTGGAGAAATGTTGGGATTAAGTGGGTTAAAATGACACAGGGTTGACATAGGAAAGTGTCAAAATGCAGAATTTTGGAACTTTAACAAGCCTTTATTCAGATTTTATTGAATTCTACATGTGGTATATATTAAAGCACACTTCATTTTAAATAACATGCTTTTAAAATTCAACATTGGTGCACAACTTCTACTGAAAATATCAAAGGAACACAAAAGGCACTCATTTCGTGGAATGACCCAATTGCCTGTTCAGTTCACACACCATTTAGCAATGTCCTCTTCTCGGTATGTGAATGATTCTCTTTCCTGTATGAGATTTTGGCAACCTCACAGTCTCTGTCTGTGTGTTCATGACTGTAAGAAATTGCAATGTAATTATCATGTGGTGTCACTTAAAAATAAATATATAATTTACATTTCATGTTCGTGAAATAGTGTTGCAAAATACCGGTAAAGTTAAAAAAAATTCCCAGGAGAAAAAGATTCTCTGAATAAGCAGGTTTTTTTTACCTGAGTTTTGCCAACCCACAGAGAAATCATGTTCAAATCAAATCAAAGTTTATTTGTCACGTGCGCCGAATACAACAGGTGTAGACCTTAAAGTGAAATGCTTACTTACAGGCTCTAACCAATAGTGCAAAAAAGGTGTTAGGTGAACAATAGGTAAGTAAAGAAATAAAAACACCAGTAAAAAGACAGTGAAAAATAACAGTAGCGAGGCTATAAAAGTAGCGAGGCTACATACAGACACCGGTTAGTCGGGCTGATTGAGGTAGTATGTACATGTAGATATGGTTAAAGTGACTATGCATATATGATGAACAGATTTATGTTAGATTTATGTATTCTTATTTTACCAATGAGTCACAGTCTTTTAAGAGGATCAGAGGCTAAAAGCGAATTCATAGCCGCAGACGACAGATCAAGAATAAATTGGCTTTTAGAATGTGCATCTGAGTATGTTATTAGAACGTTATCTGAAGGTTGTTGACCCAGCGTGGGAATGTCTCCCCGGCACGAAGCCCTTATCTATAAATAATCCTGTTGATCATGTGCAGTAAATTGGCCAGCGTTGATTTTCCAGTGTAACATTTCTACTGTTGATTCAGGAATTAGATTCACTCTGTAACAGTGAAATGAACACTCAGTGGTGTAAAATAACCCCCAGTGTTGGTGTTAATAACCAGAGTTATTGTTTTACATTTTGGGGAGAAAAACAGTTCCATCAAAACCATACCCATTATTATCATATTTCCCAGCATGCTATACTGCAGGTTGATTTGTTTTTCATATCTGTGTTTTTGCATGTCCATTGATTGACTGATTAATCTTATGCTACACAAAGATAAATAACATAATTTTTTCTAAACTAATCCAATCAGTCAGTTAGTTGCTGTTCCAGTTTAAATGTTTTGTAGGTAGTCTACTTAACAATTTACCTAACCCTGACAGTCATTCTGAATGCAGGTTGATACCATTTGAAACTAAACACTTTGATGTTTGTGGAAATGTGAAATTAATTTAGGAGAATATAACACATTAGATCTGGTAAAAGAGAATACAAAAAAAAAGACTTAAATCTTTAACACTTTCAAAAGTGTTATTTTAAACACCAGCACATTGGGACTCATATGTTCACTGAAAATAGTGTACATATAACCCTTTCAGAGTTAAATGTACACCATTTATTTTGTTGTGTGGTATTTTCCAGGGTGAGTCTAATCTCTGAGGGATATCTAACTGCCTAGAGGGGCTATATTTATCCCCCCCCCCCCCCCCCCCCCCCCCCCACTTCCTGTTCGAGGCTCCCGAGTGGCGCAGCGGTCTAAGGCAGTGCATCTCAGTGCTAGAAGCATCACTACAGACACCCTGGTTTGAATCCAGGCTGAATCACAACCATGATTGGGAGTCCCATAGGGCGGCGCACAATTGGCCCAGCGTCGTTAGGATTTGGCCGGGGTAGGCCGTCATTGTAAATAAGAATTTGTTCTTAACTAACTTGCATAGTTGAATAAAGGTAAGAAAATCATCCTACCTCTTTACAGGCCTTCTATATGGAGATGTGAAAACATTAAGATGTGGGGCTTCATGCACATTAGACACACATCCTTTATATGCATACACTCCAGATAGAGGACACACAACACACTGTATGTATACATAAATATCTTGTATACACACACACTCACTGGCCGTGTGCAAATACTCAGACTAGCGTACTAAAAAGTATTCGAAAAAAAAATAACATTTTATAGTATGTGAAATACTCCGATTGCGTTGACTTCCTTTTGATACGGCGCATAAATTTAGCTGGTTATCAGAGTCAGAAAAGGTGAGTGAATCCTGCTAGATCAAATGCTGAGTATGTGGTTAAATATGTAGTACGCTATTACGGCTATTCGGACTCTTTTTCCTGTACTCAACTGTGGTGTTATACACTCCCCCCCCCCCCCACGCCCCACGCCCCACACTGGTACATTCCCCTCCCCTTCTTAGTGCCCTGACATTTGCACGGTTACCACGGCGACGGGTGGTGTCAATATGGCGGGTAGAGGGAGGAAAGCGGCTGGGTCAGGAATGTGGCCTGTGTTCCCTTCACCTCTGACCTTTACGGACCAGACTTGGCTGGTCATGACTTTTCCCTCTCACACAAACACACAAACACACACAGAAGGTAGCCTGGATCGAATTCTCCATCTGAACCTGTGTTGTGTGAAAGGGAAAAGTGTGTGCTCGCGTGGGTTTGCGAGCACGAACACAGTACGTACACCCAGTGTACAAAACATTAGGAACACCGTCGTTGGCTGAATGTCCTTTGGGTGGTGGACCATTCTTGATACACACTGGAAACTGTTGAGCGTGAAAATCCAAGCAGCGTTCCAGTTCTTGACACAAACCGGTGCGCCTGGCACCTACTACCATACCCCGTTCAATGGCCCTTAAATATTTTTGTCTTGCCCATTCACCCTCTGAATGGCACACATACACAATCCATGTCTCAAGGCTTAAAAATCCTTCTTTAACCTGTCTCCTCCCCTTCATCTACACTGATTAAAGTGGATTTAACAAGTGACACAATAAGGGGTCATAGTTTTCACCTGGATGTACCTGGTCAGTCTATGTCATGGAAAGAGCAGGTGTTCCTAATGTTTTGTCCTCTCAGTGTACATGTCCTTGTTACTATGATACACAGATTGACGAGCCTCCTCTGTCCTCTGGCCTTCACGTGATCTATAACGACTGAAAAACAATCCTTTCCTTCCCTGCAGCCCCTTCGTCTCCGAGTATCTCTTCTATTGAGCTGTGTAACACTACTCCCCACGTAGACCCCTGAACTCCGACCCTCCGGCATCCCTTTACACATTCAGTGGAAAGTGAAAGGCAAGCCTACCCATTAATTAAAACTACGGACATCGTTGATAATAATGAAGTTGCGTGACGACTCAACCAGACCTGGGTTTAAGATAGAATGGAGCAGAAAGAAGTCCTCTTGGTTCTTCTCCTGGTCTTTACAGCGCCGGTCCAAACCCCAGTGGAAGCATTTAGTGCCTGATCATAATAGGAAAAACAACTCTTTGCCCCACAAAGGTCTCTGGGCCAACACGGTGCAACACTGCTCATTCGTCAAGAAGCATGGGTGGATACAGAACCAGTAAATCATATGCACACACACACACACACACACACACACACACACACACACACACACACACACACACACACACACACACACACACACACCCATACACGTGCGTGCAGACACACACACACACACACACACACACACACAGACACAGACACAGACACATGTACACATGCAAACACACACACACACACACACGCACAAATGCAAACACACACACGGTCTTACCACCAAACAAGAATGTCTTATGAATGTGAGGTCACCTAAATGGCAACTAGTGACTGGAGGATATGACCTTCATACTGAGTTAAAATAGAGCTGATGGCTGGAGGATATGACCTTCATACTGAGTTAAAATAGAGCTGATGGCTGGAGGATATGACCTTCATACTGAGTTAAAATAGAGCTGATGGCTGGAGGATATGACCTTCATACTGAGTTAAAATAGAGCTGATGGCTGGAGGATATGACCTTCATACTGAGTTAAAATAGAGCTGATGGCTGGAGGATATGACCTTCATACTGAGTTAAAATAGAGCTGATGGCTGGAGGGGATGACCTTCATACTGAGTTAAAATAGAGCTGATGGCTGGAGGGGAGGACCTTCATACTGAGTTAAAATAGAGCTGATGGCTGGAGGATATGACCTTCATACTGAGTTAAAATAGAGCTGATGGCTGGAGGATATGACCTTCATACTGAGTTAAAATAGAGCTGATGACTGGAGGGGAGGACCTTCATACTGAGTTAAAATAGAGCTGATGGCTGGAGGATATGACCTTCATACTGAGTTAAAATAGAGCTGATGACTGGAGGGGATGACCTTCATACTGAGTTAAAATAGAGCTGATGGCTGGAGGGGTTGACCTTCATACTGAGTTAAAATAGAGCTGATGGCTGGAGGATATGACCTTCATACTGAGTTAAAATAGAGCTGATGGCTGGAGGGGTTGACCTTCATACTGAGTTAAAATAGAGCTGATGGCTGGAGGGGATGACCTTCATACTGAGTTAAAATAGAGCTGATGGCTGGAGGATATGACCTTCATACTGAGTTAAAATAGAGCTGATGGCTGGAGGGGATGACCTTCATACTGAGTTAAAATAGAGCTGATGGCTGGAGGATATGACCTTCATACTGAGTTAAAATAGAGCTGATGGCTGGAGGGGATGACCTTCATACTGAGTTAAAATAGAGCTGATGGCTGGAGGATATGACCTTCATACTGAGTTAAAATAGAGCTGATGGCTGGAGGATATGACCTTCATACTGAGTTAAAATAGAGCTGATGGCTGGAGGGGATGACCTTCATACTGAGTTAAAATAGAGCTGATGGCTGGAGGGGATGACCTTCATACTGAGTTAAAATAGAGCTGATGGCTGGAGGGGATGACCTTCATACTGAGTTAAAATAGAGCTGATGGCTGGAGGGGATGACCTTCATACTGAGTTAAAATAGAGCTGATGGCTGGAGGGGATGACCTTCATACTGAGTTAAAATAGAGCTGATGGCTGGAGGGGATGACCTTCATACTGAGTTAAAATAGAGCTGATGACTGGAGGGGATGACCTTCATACTGAGTTAAAATAGAGCTGATGGCTGGAGGATATGACCTTCATACTGAGTTAAAATAGAGCTGATGACTGGAGGGGATGACCTTCATACTGAGTTAAAATAGAGCTGATGACTGGAGGGTGTATTTACAACCTGTGTGTGTGTGTGTGTGTGTGTGTGTGTGTGTGTGTGTGTGTGTGTGTGTGTGTGTGTGTGTGTGTGTGTGTGTGTCCAAATGCGTGCGAGTGAAGAGTATTGGTGAACAGTGACCTAGTCTCCTTCTAATTCTGCTCAGGTATCATCCTAAGAATGTATGATGAAATGAAATCCGTTTTAGAGCCGGCCGTCGTTGTCGTAACCCGAGGATGACATCCTAGCTAAAACCCTACAACCCTTTAGGGTCAATAATGTCTGAGCCCTGACAAACGTGCCTCGGAGATGACCCGCCTCAATCCACAGCCACATGGGATCATTTTTTTGTTGTTGTCATTACCGCTATGCATTACAGTAATGATGGTGAAGGCGTTGACGACAGATATGCTAATATGGACCGCACTGGGATTTGCCCTGCGGGACTCCCGGGGTTTGGTTATGTGTCGCCATGCCAACGGTGACATTTCCAGTTAGGGCCTATAGAGAAGTGTACAGATCCCATACATCCATATACTGTGTGTGTGTGTGTGTGTGTGTGTGTGTGTGTGTGTGTGTGTGTGTGTGTGTGTGTGTGTGTGTGTGTGTGTGTGTGTGTGTGTGTGTGTGTGTGTGTGTGTGTGTCTTTACAATCTTTGTTTAAATAGGTTTTCTATGAATTGTCTTCATTAACGAAGTCAATGGTAAAAGCATAGAGAGAATTGTAGAAAAGTAATTTGATGCACACCTTTGTGATTCCAGGTAGAACTCTTTCGAGTTTCATGTAGAACCCTCAGTGGAAAGGGTTCTACATGGAACCCAAAGGGGTTCTACCTCGAACCGCAGAACCCTTTTGGAACCCTTTTTTGTACCTTGAAGCAAAAGGGGTTCTTCAAATGGTTCTCCTACGGGGACAGCCAAATATTATTTTCTTTCTAAGAGTGTAGGATCTAAATAGATAATTATATTTATTTTATTTATTTAACCTTTTATTTAACGAGGTAAGTCAGTTAACAATAAATTCTTATTTACAATGACGGCCTACACCGGCCAAACCCGGACGACTCTGGGCCAATTGTGCGCCGCCCTATGGGACTCCCAATCACGGCCGGATGTGATACAGCCTGGGTCTGTAGTGATGCCTCTAACACTGAGATGCAGTGTCTTAGACCGCTGTGATACAGCCTGGGTCTGTAGTGATGCCTCTAACACTGAGATGCAGTGCCTTAGACCGCTGTGATACAGCCTGGGTCTGTAGTGACGCCTCTAGCACTGAGATGCAGTGCCTTAGACCGCTGTGATACAGCCTGGGTCTGTAGTGACGCCTCTAGCACTGAGATGCAGTGCCTTAGACCGCTGTGATACAGCCTGGGTCTGTAGTGACGCCTCTAGCACTGAGATGCAATGCCTTAGACCGCTGTGATACAGCCTGGGTCTGTAGTGATGCCTCTAGCACTGAGATGCAGTGCCTTAGACCACTGTGATACAGCCTGGGTCTGTAGTGATGCCTCTAACACTGAGATGCAGTGCCTTAGACCACTGTGATACAGCCTGGGTCTGTAGTGACGCCTCTAGCACTGAGATGCAGTGCCTTAGACCGCTGTGATACAGCCTGGGTCTGTAGTGATGCCTCTAGCACTGAGATGCAGTGCCTTAGACCACTGTGATACAGCCTGGGTCTGTAGTGATGCCTCTAGCACTGAGATGCAGTGCCTTAGACCACTGTGATACAGCCTGGAATCAAACCAGGGTCTGTAGTGACTCCCCTAGCACTGAGATGCAGTGCCTTAGACCACTGTGATACAGCCTGGAATCAAACCAGGGTCTGTAGTGACTCCCCTAGCACTGAGATGCAGTGTCTTAGACCGCTGTGATACAGCCTGGAATCAAACCAGGGTCTGTAGTGACTCCCCTAGCACTGAGATGCAGTGCCTTAGACCGCTGTGATACAGTCTGGAATCGAACCAGGGTCTATAGTTACTCCCCTAGCACTGAGATGCAGTGCCTTAGACCACTGTGATACAGCCTGGGTCTGTAGTGATGCCTCTAACACTGAGATGCAGTGCCTTAGACCGCTGTGATACAGCCTGGGTCTGTAGTGATGCCTCTAGCACTGAGATGCAGTGCCTTAGACCACTGTGATACAGCCTGGGTCTGTAGTGACGCCTCTAGCACTGAGATGCAGTGCCTTAGACCGCTGTGATACAGCCTGGAATCAAACCAGGGTCTGTAGTGACTCCCCTAGCACTGAGATGCAGTGTCTTAGACCGCTGTGATACAGCCTGGAATCAAACCAGGGTCTGTAGTGACTCCCCTAGCACTGAGATGCAGTGCTTTAGACCGCTGTGATACTGGAATCGAACCAGGGTCTATAGTTACTCCCCTAGCACTGAGATGCAGTGCCTTAGACGGCTGCGCCCCTCTGGTCCCACACATAATGCTCTGAACCCCTTGGTATTCTCCTGCATGTGCTTCATCGTTTCTCTGCGTTTGCTTCCCTATGTGTTCCCTATGTGTATGTACATGTATGTATTTATGTGGGGAATGCATACCTTAATGCATACCTTAATGTTGCATACCTTGCATACCTTAATGTGTACCTTTGCGTGTACCTTTGCGTGTAACCATGCATATGTACACTGCAAGCACAGCTGACTAGCTATATGGTTCCCCCCCACAACCATTTGGATTATCTAACCCATAAACATCTAGGATCCCTCTAAATCTTTTTGTTTGTTTCAGTCTTCCCCTTTACATTCGTTCCCTCTCTCCACCCTTCCCCATCTCTACCAGAGGCCCTTCTCTCCCTTGCTCCTCTCTCACTACGTTTCTGTTTATTTAGGGAGACTGACTCTGGGCGACTGATATGGAAGCCGGAACCGTGACTAAGAGAGGGGGGGGGGGGGGTGTGATGGCTCAGAGAGAGAACGAGGGAGGGGCAGTGAAGTTGACTGGGTAGCGAGACAGAGCTATAAAAGCCATTGCCGGAGCTGTCTGTGTCAGTAGCAGAGCTATAGAGAACCAAGAAGGAAGAACAGAGTGGACAGATATATTGGATCTCCACTCACACGGGCTCTACTAGGATTCAAATACTGGAGAATTGGAAACAGAAGCCAAGGCTTTACCCAGCAGCTCTTTGGTACAGACACTGAGTTTCATCATCCACGACTTTGGAAGATTCTATGAGAGTTTGGTGTGTTTGTGAGAGAACTTTGCTTCACTATCAGCGAAAGAGCCTCTGACAGAAGAGGAGGCACCAAATAGAGAGAGAGGAGAACTTTGGGAAGGGAAAAAAACAACTGCTTTTCACACGTGCTTTCACACTCATTGCTCCACACATGGCTGTTGTTCGTCCGATGCCCATGGAGACCCAGGGCTTCCACCACATGGCTGTTGTCCGTCAGATGCCCTTGGAGACCCAGGGCTTCCATCACATGGCTGTTGTCCGTCAGATGCCCTTGGAGAACCAGGGCTTCCACCACGTGCTGCCTGCCCACCTGCTTTCCTCGACCATGGAGGAGTTCCCCCAGCAGCTCCCCGTCCCCAAGGGGCCCGCCCGTGGCAAGAGCCGCCCCCGTCGGCCCCGTGAGGCCCGCTTCAAGACCCAGCCCGTCACCTTCGCCGAGATCGCTGAGGTGGAGGAGGAGGGCGCCTCGCCCCTGGAGGAGGAGAGGGCGCGCCGGT
Source organism: Salmo trutta (assembly GCF_901001165.1). Classification (NCBI taxonomy): domain Eukaryota; kingdom Metazoa; phylum Chordata; class Actinopteri; order Salmoniformes; family Salmonidae; genus Salmo; species Salmo trutta. The sequence continues at coordinate 63,328,925 of NC_042960.1, forward strand.
CTTTCCTGCAGTCCCTGGAGAACCTTCGCCGGAGCACGCAGGCGCTCTACTGCCCGACAACCGGCCGCCGCACAGCCACGCCCCCACAGCAATGCCTGGACTCCAGTGACTCTGACACGGCCCAGTGAGGGGCGGAGCCTGAGGAGAAATAGAACGTGTACGCCGCCTTCCTGGCACTGACACATGCCCCCTTTTCCCTCCAATTTTTTGCTTCACACAGGGGCCCAATGAACTGAACTCGACTGATCTCCAAGCTGCTCCTGTGTATATAGAGGCCATTCTCCTTGAAAATATATGTTTCTACATACAAATATACTGTATATTAGCATATCGATATACACTGAGTATACAAAACATTAAGAACACCTGCTCTTTCCATGACAGACTGACCAGGTGAATCCAGGTGAAAATTATGATCCCTTATTGATGTCACTTGTTAGATCCACTTCAATCAGTGTAGATGAAGGGGAGGAGACAGGTTAAAGAAGGATTTTTAAGCATTGAGACAATTGAGACATGGATTGTGTATGTGTGCCATTCAGAGGGTGAACGGGCAAGACTAAAGATTTAAGGGCCATTGAACGGGTATGGTAGTAGGTGCCAGGCGCACCGGTTTGTGTCATGAACTGCAACACTGCTGGGATTTTCACGCTCAACAGTTTCCCGTGTGTATCAAGAATGGTCCACCACCCAAAGGACATCCAGCCAACTTGACACAACTGTAGGAAGCATTGGAGTCAACATGGGCCATCATTTATTTACTAGGCAAGTCAGTAGAGACCATGCCCTGACTAATTGAGGCTGTTCTGAGAGCAAGGAAGGGGGGGGGGGGGGGGTTCTTAATGTTTTGTACACTCAGTGTATGTGGCTATGGTATGCATTTGAAGAATTTTTTGTAAAGAACTCTACCTAGTAATATATATCACTGGCTGGATTATATTGCTAACGCTTCTCAGAGAAGCTAGGGTTAGCACATTAGCTTTGACGCAGTGTTGAATACACCTCTTCAGATAGATTCCTTTTCTACTGCCGAGGACTTCAGGACAGGAGCCTTGTTTTTTTGTTTGTACCTATTATATTCTGCTTCAAGGAGATTGAAGTGTAGTCATGACCACAACAAAAATGCTCATTCAAGATTTGACTGACTAAACTCTGAAAGCATCGACCGACCACTGAAAGTGATTCAATGGTAACTAAAGTTAGGAGATACTTTGCCATGCTTTGGCACAGCTCGTACTTCTGTGTGAAGCTCCACAGCTAGCAAACGCCTCTCATCCTTCATCTTGAAGATAGGAACAAAAAATGCTTTTCCAGACGTGAAAATATGTATTCTCTTATTTTGTTTAGAACACGCCAAAACTATACATTCTATTTTGTCGTTGCCTCTTTTGACTTCTTAAGTCACTCTTGATTTCTAAGATAAATATCATTTATACATTTGTTTTACATCTATATTTGTTATGTTGTACTTTAATAAATATTTGCAAATATATCCAGTTGTTTTCTCTTTTGCTCACATGCAAACACTATAGAACTTTAGTTGCTAATACTTTACGTAAAATTTTGGCTTGAACGTTAGCTGAATGGTTCATATTATGATATGATATTAATCAATCTATTATATCATTATAGGATAGGATATGCAATGAGTTCTGGGACAATATTTCTGTCACTTAGGCCTCCCTTCCAGCATTGGGGAACATCCCTCTCTTTTTTTTTAGGGGAGGGGGCACCTCCTCAGCTGTCCCTTGGAGACCTCCAGAAGACTCTCAGCTGCTGAATGACAAGTGACAAATGATAGGCCAAGCAGGTTCATCAGTGGCCATTTCACCAGTACATTACTGAGCACACAATGCTAAACTGTATTAGTCATGCACCTGCTTGATGGTTGGCGCACATATACAAAAAGTAGGCCTCCTGTTTCAAATGTAACTACAGAAAGAGAAATAGTTAGATGACTTTGTTGATGTGTGTAGTACAGGTGCAGCGACGAAAGGAAATGACAATAGAGCAACATTTTGGGATAATACTGTGTTTGTGTGTGTGTGTGTGTGTGTGTGTGTGTGTGTGTGTGTGTGTGTGTGTGTGTGTGTGTGTGTGTGTGTGTGTGTGTGTGTGTGTGTGTGTGTGTGTGTGTGTGTGTGTTTGTGCACTTGATTCATGTGTGTGTGTGATTATGTGTGCAGACACGTCTATACACATGCATGTTATTTTCCAATCCATACCAACGTTGTGTGAATTGGCTGTGACGCTGCTTGGTGACCCTGCTAGTGTCACGACGTCAACAGATCCAGCAGTCCAAACACAAACCACTTCCTGTCCTCCAGCCATCTCTGAGTGATGACAGCTGCATGCACATAAAATGGCCAATGTCATTCACTCAACAACAACAACAAAAAACACACACTAGTCACTGTGTTTACCATGCACTTCACTAGTTGTCATATCTCAAATAGGTTTTTCTTATTTTACCAGCTGATTCAAGTCTACAAACATTTGCGTCACGGATCAGAGGACAGGACTGGAGGGAGGGAGCAGGGGAGAGAGAGGAGAGAAGGAAAGAGAGATGTGTTTCTCATTTCTCGTGTCGTGGTGACAGATTGGCCACTCTAGTTCATCTCTCCATTTCTCGCCCTCCGTCTCCCACAACCTATTTTTTATACTGTTGCCGTGGAGATGGGAGAGAGAGTGATGAAAATGTGATGTACGAAAAAACGTCAGCAATATGAACTGCATCTTTCATTTTCATTCCCCCACACTTGGCTGTTGGCAACACCTCCCTCCCAGTCTGGGTACACAACACAGCTTCAATGACCCTGATGCTAACTTGGCTGTTGGCAACACCTCCCTCCCAGTCTGGGTACACAACACAGCTTCAGTGACCCTGATGCTAACTGCCTCTGACATTTTGGCCAGGAGGAACCATTCCGGCATAACAACATGTTCACTTCCCTCTTTGTTAATGTTTCACAGACGGTGGCCCTCACTGCGCTGATGCATTTTGGCCGCTCGGATATTGATATGCACGAGTATAATTAACATTTTCTCTCACCCCAGGTCGTCTCCATGAACAGTTAGGTCTACTGTTTATTTGATGTGTTTGTGTTCCAATTAATTTAAAAAAAACTAAAACATTTTTGTTCCGTGCAGCATTGTGGAATCATCGGTTGTTCTGATATTTGCTTATGTAACAGTCTGTTCTCTTACATAAAGAGGTCAGTTCCAGATCGAGATCAGATGGAGTCTCAGGGAGAGAGGGTGGTGGGGACAGGAGTCGTGCCAAGAAGGCAGTAAACGACAAGGCTCTCGCAGAACTCCTGCTTGTGTCATGATTATTTTGGATGGTCCGAAGGTGAGTCTCATTGAGATAGGAATCTCTAGCCCCGTTTATACCTTGTGCTAGCATGTGTCCTTTGTCCCGATGGTGCCCACATCCTGATTGTGCCCATGTTTGTAGATGTGTAGACGATCGAAATACACATTGTGAACTGATTGCGATATGATGTTCCTGTTCAGATTTTCAATTCTTGAATAGATTTTTCTTTCTCTGAATTGACTGAATTAAAATGGAATTAACCTGAACATTGCTGTTAGAAAAACAGTTGGTAGCCTAAATACTAAAATATCAATGTACATGCAAAAACACAGACGTTAAATGGAAACCCATCATTCAGGGCAGGTGAGGAGCCCCACATGTTTAGCTGTTGCCTGTTTTGCATGTTATTTGGGCATTAAACTGTGAACTCTCCTTCCAGACTCACATTAAACATCTCCAATCCAAAAATTAAATCTAGAATCGGCTTTCTATTTCGCAACAAAGCATCCTTCACTCATGCCGCCAAACATACCCTCGTAAAACTGACCATCCTACCGATCCTCGACTTCGGCGATGTCATTTACAAAATAGCCTCCAACACTCTACTCAGCAAACTGGATGTAGTCTATCACAGTGCCATCCGTTTTGTCACCAAAGCCCCATATACTACCCACCACTGTGACCTGTATGCTCTAGTCGGCTGGCCCTCGCTACATATTCGTCGCCAGACCCACTGGCTCCAGGTCATCTATAAGTCTTTGTTAGGTAAAGCTCCGCCTTATCTCAGCTCACTGGTCACCATAACAACACCCACCCATAGCATGTGCTCCATCAGGTATATCTCACTGGTCACCCCCAGAGCCAACACCTCCTTTGGCCGCCTCTCCTTCCAGTTCTCTGCTGCCAGTGACTGGAACGAATTGCAAAAATCGCTGAAGCTGGAGACTTATATTTACCTCACTAACTTTAAACATCAAGCTATCCGAGCAGCTAACCGATTGCTGCAGCTGTACATAGTCCATCTGTAAATAGCCCACCCAATCTACCTACCTCATCCCCATATTGTTTATACACCAGTGTTTGCACACCAGTGTTTCTACTTGCACATCATCATCTACACATCTATCACTCCAGTGTTAATTTGCTAAATTGTAATTACTTGCTACCATGGCCTATTTATTGCCTTACCTCCTCACGCCATTTGCACACACAGTATATAGACTTTCTTTATTCTATTGTGTTATTGACTGTATGTTTGTTTATTCCATGTGTAACTCTGTGTTGTTGTTTGTGTCGCACTGCTTTGCTTTATCTTGGCCAGGTCGCAGTTGTAAATGAGAACTTGTTCTCAACCAGCCTACCTGGTTAAATAAAGGTGAAATAAAATAAATAAATAAATAAAAAATGAATACGTGCCACATACTGTACTGTTTGCAAACAATGTCAAAAAAAATAATTGAGTTAATAAAGTTAATACAAACATGGTCTCTTTTGTGTTTTTTTGAGTAAGGGAGCTCCAAAATGCAGGTGTTTCAGTGCTTTCTGTGGTGGTGGGGCAGCCAGCAGAAGATACGGAGCGTAGGGGTTGGTGATATTCTCTAGTTGCACCATGATTGGCTCAGTGTTCTGTCACTCATGGGGACACTATGTCACCGTAAAATCTACTAGGAGAGATCGAAAGTTCAAGCCCCTTGGGGGCTGCCATAGAGTTGCATTAGAAATGCCCATCCGAGAAGGCTCAATGTCATTGGCCACAGATAAAATGACGTCAAATCACGTTATATCTACAGTAGCTTTGATTGGGCTGATAATGTCCACATCATACTTTCAAAATCGTAGCGAGCAAGCTAGACAAGCAGTCATCATCATGAATCAAGTCAACAATCTACTTTTCAATCCGTGTCATATGAAAAGACAATGTAGATAAATCGTATCGGCCATTGGACATAAACATTACACAACAAGTTGAAATCGCAAATTCAACAATGAGTGATTTGGAAGGAATGAGTGGCTAACTGCAAGCGTTGCATAACAATCACTAGCCTGCTATTCAGTGGAGTAGGTGTGTGGTCCAAGTCTGGGTTTAAGGGTCTCTTTTCTAAGAGGGAACTCAGGCCTCTTTCTAGAGCTCCGACCTGAAGATCACTGACGTCCTGATTCGACTTTGTTTTTTCAGAGTTCCCAGTTGTCTTAAAAGCACCATAAATCCAGAGAATGCCAGACTTGGATGACAAAGTTTGATGACAAAATTTGCCCACAAGGACCACCATGCCACCTTCCTGTTCAAGTAAGCACATCACAACAAGGTGAGTCCAAACATGTATTATATGATGCTGCATAAATGATGTAATATGCCAGGGAGATATGTATACTGTAGCTAAGAAAGTAATACTAAGTGTATGTTGTGTAGTAAGCTATTAGTTAGTAGCCCATGTGCCTGACCCTAATAAGTCAGTCCCTTTCCCCCTCATCACTTAGCCTACTGTTCTGACTTGGTGGTGCACATGTAGCCTATAACCTGTTTTAGAGAAATGTAATCATCTAATATTGTAAAAGCTTTCACTGTATGCTTATATGCCCCCTTTATTTATCCTACGGTTCTGATTTGGTGTACAGGGAGAATACTGTAAGAACAGTCCATGTTCTGAATTCTGTTGCTGTACATTTCAAACGGGCTGAACAAATAGTTAGTTATATTAACTATGTCCGTCCTAGCTCGCACATTAATGTCTTCATCGAAATTACAGATTGCCTCTTATCTGCCCGTCGTCCCATTATGCCATAGTTTGTACATCTCAATTGTCAGTAGAAACCACATTTGTTAAAGCAAGTCAGCCATATCAGCTATGTTTTTTTAAAAGGTAGTAAATGAGGCTGAATGAACTGTTTCGCTGCCAGACAAGGCTCTGCTGATAGCCAGGTGTAGCAGTGGTAAGGATTCACGCCACGGTGCTGTCCGGACAGCTTTATGTAGGCCCTAACAATTTGTGGGCATCGATTGTTACCAATATAGTGCAATTCATGTATTGTTTAGTGTTGTGTTGTGTAGTGGCTTTGCTGGCATGCATAAATATATATATATATATGACTTACCCCACCAAGATTTACATGCTAAAATCACCACTGAAAATAAAACTGCAGTAGAGCATGCTGGTAAATATGATAATGATAATGGTATAAATCTGCCTGTATAGTGTATCACCACAGTGACAAAGCCATTAGTTCATTTTAAGTGGCAAAATAATTAATAATTGTAACTTAGGGTGACAAAGTTAAAGAAAATACATTTGTACCGTGGAAAACAGAAATGTACCTTCACCGTAGTGTGATGACTGCACCTTTCATATTGAAAAATATCAGGCATAAAAATCTACCATTATAGAAGATTATCCGCACATGTACCCCTAAAAAGGTACCGAACATACTGACTCAAATCTCCAGCCACTTTAACATCTGCTAACCATGTGTATGTGACCCCCCAAAAAAATATTTGATTTGAACAGTACCGTGTGAGATCATTTGTGTACCTCTGAAGGTATGGTGCCTTTTTTCATGCTCAACAGTTTCCCTGTGCGTATCAAGAATGGTCCACCAGCCAAAGGACATCCAGGGAACAATTTGTAACCAGTTGTATGCAAGGCTCTGTCTCGGGCATCACACATTTGGGTCAGTGAGATGTTTGATGATGGCACATGACGCATATCTGATCCAATTACCTGAACAAACTCTGTCTGCATCCCAAATGGCCTTTTTAGTGCACTGCTTTTGACTACAATCCCCTCTGTATGTACACGGACAGCAAAGCTAACATTTTAAATTTGGCTCTATGCTCCACCATTTTGGATTTGAGATCAAATGTTTCATATGAATTTCACCTTTTTCTTTTAGGGTATTTTCATACATTTCTCTTTGACCTTTTAGAAATTAAAGTACTTTATATGTCTAGTCTATGTAGTCTAGTATATGTCTAACTTTCTCCCTTTTTATCATTCACAATTAATTCATGAGTATCCATAATATGGTAGCTTCTGTTCATACTTACAATAAAAGTGACTCCAAAATGGCATTAAACAAATCTGCGTTTTAAACCATTTCACCTGTGTTTTATATTGGAAGTCAAGTGTGATCAGGGGCGTGCAAATAAAGTTTTTCTTCACAGAAAATACATTAGCGCAATGTATTCGGGATAAAATCATCAGACAACTGGAAAAGTAGGTACACGTCAGTCAGAGCTGTCAGCATGCCGGTTTGTAAATCCTTAGGGGCTTGCCGAGTAGTCGAACAAAACGAGTATCTAACGGATATGTGCTATTTTCAGGATACGATTATGATCCAAGTATTTATTTGTAATTATCTGTGATCAGAAGAAAAATAAAATGTTCAGGATCCATCAAGTATCTTTCTCACGTCTGTCAGTCGTGTGCAAGGTTCTACGCGGTCTAAATAACTCAACTGGCTAGTTTGCCTGTCTGTAAAGAGAAGGGCGGGCTGTACGTAGATCCTGCTGCTCTGATTGGATAGAGAGAAACTGTATTTCTGTCCACTTGCTTCATCATTTCACCCGATAACTTTTCCTCGCATTGTTTTAGGTCTGATCATTTAGATCACCGCTGCCTGTCCATACGATCAATCACATGGCTAGATATAACACATAGTATCTAACAAGCGGGGCAAGGGTAGGGGAAAAAATATAAAACGGACGGGCATTCTGACTGAGTGACAGTAACGTGGCTCGTGGCTGCCCGCTGCAAATTGAGGACGCACGGGCACAGAGATGACACACGCACAACCCTCCGCGCGCTGGTCCAAATCTGCAGATATTTTTACAATGAGAAAGTGCAGGGAGGTATTTTGCCAACATCTATATTAAAACACTTCAGTTTTTTTCCGATCATGAGTAGCCTGAAGCCTATCATCCGATCCTACTATCAACTGTCAATTGACATAAATTATTACAAATTCCAGTAGCGCTAAATGAGTCTGATGCTGAAAAAATTACAATAACAAGCGTTTCAGATCTGCGTTTACAACATGCAGCAAGATATTTCATATGCGTTGTATCCTTTTTTCTCTGTGAAAAACGTTAAAACGACCTCTGAATTCATTCAAAGTAATCTGAAACGCAACCAAAACAAGCTGTTATATATATATATGCCAAAAGGTTTGTAAAGTCACAAGCTTGATCTTCAAATGGGGGGACTAGATAAATGAAGGGCTTTCATTTCTAAACAGTAAAACAGATATGTATGAAAATACACTCAAATAAAAGGTGACATTCTGTACTGTCACCTCATTTGTTTATTTAACTAGGCAAGTCAATTAAGAACAAATTCTTATTTACAATGACAGCCTACCCCAGCTAAACCCTTACAGGACTCCCAATCACAGCCAGATGTGATGGAGCCTTGATTTGAACCAGGTACTGAAGTCACACCTCTTGCAACTGAGAGATCATGTCTTAGACCGCTGCACCACTTGGGAATCCAAAGGAAAGCTGAGATCTCAGTTGTCTATAAGGAACAGGGTTCCATTTGGGACATATTCTACAACTAGCACTGATGCCAATCAGATGTTTTGATGAGCCCCTCATGTAGACTAGGTCATTACATTGATGGATATTTTCCATCTCATTATTTGCTTTGGGGTCGTTCCATTTTATTTTATTAGATTTTTTATATGTTTTTTTCCCATAACAATTATAAAGACAAAAAAATGTACAAATTAAATAATATAACATTTACATACATTATATAGAATTTTAAACAAATTCAAATACCAAATAGCAGCAGGTACAATTATCAGCAGCAAATGCACTTAATGTACAGTTAGCATCATAATGTACAGTTAGCGTCATAATGTACAGTCAGCATCATAATGTACAGTTAGCATCATAATGTACAGTTAGCGTCATAATTCGCAGTTAGCATTATACTATACAGTTAGCATCATAATGTACAGTTAGCATCATAATGTACAGTTGGCATTATACTGTACAGTTAGCATCCTAATGTACAGTTAGCATTATACTGTACAGTTAGCGTCATAATGTACAGTTAGCATTATACTATACAGTTAGCATCATAATGTACAGTTAGCATCATAATGTACAGTTGGCATTATACTGTACAGTTAGCATCCTAATGTACAGTTAGCATTATACTGTACACTTAGCATCATAATGTACAGTTAACATAGAAGAGAAGAGGAGACAGAGGACAGCCTTGCCGGGTTCCTCTACTCAGGGGAAATTATTGTGAACTTAAACCATTGGTGGAGACCATAGCTCTGGGACTGGTAATAAATCGCTTTGACCCGTTTGTTGAAATTAGCACCCATATTACATTTTTGCAAAACAGAGAATAGGAAACTCCATTCCACTCTGTCGAACGCCTTCTCAGCATCAGCATCAACAGTATAGAAGCAGTCTTGTGCTCCTTTAAATGGTTGATAACATCAAACGGTCGTCTGACATTTTCCAATGAGAACCTGTTTTTTTTTTTTTAAATCCTGTTTGATCGGGTGTAATCAGTGGTGTAAAGTACTTAAGTAGTTTTCTGGTGTATCTGTTCTTCAATTTACTATTTATATTTTTGACAACTTTTACTTTACTGCATTTCTAAAAGCAAATATTGCACTTTTTACTCCAAACATTTTCCCTGCCAACCAAAAGTACTTGTTACATTTTGAATGTTTAGCAGGACAGGAAAATGATCAAATTCACACACTTATCAAGAGAACTCTGGCCTGGCGGACTCACAAAACACAAATGCATCTTTTGTAAATAATGTCTGAATGTTGGAGTGTACCCCTGGCTATCCTTACATTTTAAAAACAATAAAATGGTGCTGTCTTTTAAATGATTTATACTTTTACTTTTAATACTTATGTATATTTCAGCAATTACATTAGATTTCCTATTGAAGATTGATAGTATAATTTAAAACAACTGATATTCCCATTCAAGTCAACATTCTCTGATGTGTGGACCTCCAACCATGTTTGTGCTACCATTTGAAATGTGAAATGTCCATTTTATTCCCATTTTAATACATTTATCAGCCAAAACATGACACCCACCCTGTATTCAAGAGCACGCTGTGTCTCAACCAATGGAGGGCACAACAGTAACACCTCAGATTATGTAAAATAGGATCAAAGCTACAACATATGCAAAATGGAGAAAAAAAATCTGATTACACACGTTTTTAGATAGTATACCTTAAATTAAAGGTTCAAAAACTACATACTTTTTTATGAAAACTGTTGGGCTTTTTTCAAAAAATTATCAAATAGTTTGACAACCCTTTTTGTAAACTTTTTTTAATTATATCAAACTCAACCGTTTACATTTTTCCAGTGATGAAGACATGGATGTTTCATGTTAGGGTGGAGTATGCAAAATGAGTAAACTTTGAGCACCTCTATCTCCTAAATATTTGGACATTCAGGTCCAAAAAGTTACTTTCTGACCACTTCTAACATGGGCAAATTTGTATGGAAAGTTTTGTTCAACAACACCTTTGGAGCAATTGTCTTTTACTGTAAAAATACAACTTTGTAACGTATCACACTTGGGGCTCCTTCTGCGCCCCCTGCTGGCGGCAACAGGCATAAACAATTCCAAATGGAAATCCTTCGAGGACTCCCAAACATGTTCTATACATAAAATCTGATACCATACATTTATCGGCGTCACACAAACCTAAACAGACATTGGAACATCAGTTTGCATTCAAATATTTGAAAATAAGACATTTCCCAGCTAGCACATAATGTTCTGAGAATATATGTTTCTTGGAGCTTGCTGAGAGCGTGGTTGTCATATGGTTATTTTGCATACAACCTTTCCACAACTTCCTGGGAATGGTGAAGGATAGTTGCTTGGCGCTGGAACATTCTCAGCGTATTTAAGAAACTTTAATTACTTTAACAGAACGTTTTCCTAAAAGTTCAAACATGGTTACATTTCATTTAAATGTAGTTAATTTTCTAGGAACATTGTCCTACTGGTTTGATATTGGGAATGTTCTCAAGTAGTTCAGAGAACATTAAGAAACAACGTGCTTCAGCATAACGTTTCCTACAGGTTTCCTCCGGGTTCTACTTAAAGTCATGTTCTCAAATTGTTCCAAGAATGTTAAGAAACAACATTGTTCTGAGGGAATTTCCATACTTCAGCATAACATTTCCTCGTGGTTCTATTTAAAGTTATGTTTTCATTTTTCCCCGATAACGTTAAGATAACTTTAGTTTTAAGAATATTATTTAAAAACACACCAATTACGTTGTCAGTATCAACAAAACTTTCTCTATCCTCTGTCTTGCAACGTGTTTTCAGGTGTTGGCCACGCTCACTAATTGGCCATATCTGATCTTAATGAGTGGTTGTTTCCTCTGAAATGGGGTCTGTTTGAATAGACAAAAAATAAATAGCTTTATATGCGTAAAAAAACCATGAAACACTAACTCCATCCTGGTGGCACAGTGGACTAATTCCATGGATAGAGAACAACATATTATACACTATACATAGACATGAATGTGGACAGCCCTTCAAATTAGTGTTGTTTCGGTTATTTCAGCCACACTCGTTGCTGACAGGTGTATAGAATCAAGCACACAGCCATGCAATCAGCGACAGGTAGCCTAGTGGATAACAGCGTTGAGCCAGTAACCGAAAGGTGCAAGGCTGGAGAGATGAGAGTTGCAGGCTCATGTCTATCAGAGCAGAGAGAGGGCGAGAGATCATTGAAAGTGAATCTCATTCTGGTTCTGTGTGAGAGCAAGCCGACTCAACCCGAATCAACTTTTAGAATATCAGGCCCGGGGAGACAATTAACGAAGAGGCCACTATAATTAACTTTAATCGCTTTAATTATAATCTTTACGCTGCAAAAAGTGCCAATTATTTTTCATGCCACGAGAGGTATCGGATCCGGCCAAATAGGTTCCGGAACGAAACATTCCAATACGGCTCAAATGAAGCACTGGTGATGGGTGTATGGTAGAGAGAACTGTTGAACATGTTTATTATAATGTGAACTGTATGATTTAGGGAGGGAGGGTTTGTTTGATAAGGTCAGACAGGTTGGATGGTATTTGGGGTAGGGGGATGAGGTTTGTAGGGATTTATACAGGTTTAGGTAACAGAATATAGTTGTGTAGGTATACCGTGAGCGGCCTCACACTCCAGTACAGTAAGCGGCGGTGTGTGCAACTTTCCACTTTGTTACGATCCGCCAAACAAATGCAAAGAAGAATAACGTCATTTCCTGTTTCTCAAACCCGTAGTTATAGTGACACTTGAATAGCAAATAACTATACTTTCTCCCACTTATCCCTTTCCTCCCTAAAATGTCTAAACTTCAGCAGCTCAATGTGTTTCTTAACGAACAATTAAAAGCAGTTCCTTTGGCGATATCTGTTGTAGTTAAAAAAACCATCGCAGAGTACCAGGAAGAAATATCCCGTTTGGAACAGGCGAATGCACGTCTACGAAGACTGCTGGATTTGGTTTTCAAACCAGAGATAAAGTTGCATAGATTAGCAGGTTTGTGACTACGTCTCTCTTATTTGACATTCATTTTACATTGTAGCCTAATTTGTGTCATTTGATTTGAGAGGCTTTGAGTAATACGTAATTTAGTCACATAGTTATCTAGCTACTGACTAAAAGTAATCCGACATCCTTGGGACGTCCAATTGACATCACCCTATTGAGTTGACGTTTAAAATGGTTAAAGGTCCAGTGCAATCAAAAACGTGATTCATCTGTATTTTCACGGGTGAAAGTAAGTTTTATTTATTCTCTGTATGGGAACTCCTGTGTGTTTTTCTCAGCTAATAGTCGGCAGAACAGAACATATTATCAGCCCAATTCATAGGCCTATGCTACAAATTAAACACAATGTTTAACACATCTGCCCAGTAGGCTATATAATCTGTTCAATGTCAGTAACATATCCTAATGTTTTCAATCTGACTACACTCATACAATCACCAAGGTCTCTATTAAATCTTTCTGTTTTATATATATTTCTTTGTTTTTCTTAAACGGTTTTTGCTTTGTCTTTATGGGGTATTGTGTGTAGATTGAAGGGGATTTTTTTTTTCATTTATCCATTTTAGAATAATGTTGTAATTTTAACAAAATGTGGAAAAAAAGGGAAGGGGTCTGAATACTTTACGAATGTACTGTAAGTAGTTGAAAAGTAGCTAAAATGTTAAGTTGTCTGTGATGAGATTCAAACTCACAATCTTTGAGTTGTGAGACGTTCGCGTTATACGCCCACAGATCCACCCCGACCAAACACCTTCTTTTTTGTTTTTGTCTTAAGTAACCATACGCCATGTTGCGTTTGATGTAGCCTAGTGGTTAGAGTGTAGAGGTGGTAGGTAGTCTAGTGGTTAGAGTGTAGAGGTGACAGGTAGTCTAGTGGTTAGAGTGTAGAGGTGACAGGTAGTCTAGTGGTTAGAGTGTAGAGGTGACAGGTAGCCTAGTGGTTAGAGTGTAGAGGTGGTAGGTAGTCTAGTGGTTAGAGTGTAGAGGTGACAGTTAGTCTAGTGGTTAGAGTGTAGAGGTGGCAGGTAGTCTAGTGGTTAGAGTGTAGAGGTGACAGGTAGTCTAGTGGTTAGAGTGTAGAGGTGACAGGTAGTCTAGTGGTTAGAGTGTAGAGGTGACAGGTAGTCTAGTGGTTAGAGTGTAGAGGTGACAGGTAGTCTAGTGGTTAGAGTGTAGAGGTGGCAGGTAGCCTAGTGGTTAGAGTGTAGAGGTGACAGGTAGCCTAGTGGTTAGAGTGTAGAGGTCGCAGGTAGCCTAATGGTTAGAATGTAGAGGTGGCAGGTAGTCTAGTGGTTAGAGTGTAGAGGTGGCAGGTAGCCTAGTGGTTAGAGTGTAGAGGTGGCAGGTAGCCTAGTGGTTAGAGTGTAGAGGTGGCAGGTAGCCTAGTGGTTAGAGTGTAGAGGTGGCAGGTAGCCTAGTGGTTAGAGTGTAGAGGTGGCAGGTAGTCTAGTGGTTAGAGTGTAGAGGTGGTAGGTAGCCTAGTGGTTAGAGTGTAGAGGTGGCAGGTAGTCTAGTGGTTAGGGTGTAGAGGTGGCAGGTAGGTTAGTGGTTAGAGCGTTGGACTAGCAACCGAAGGGTTGCAAGTTCAAATCCCCGAGCTGACAAGGTACAAATCTGTCATTCTGCCCCTGAACAGGCAGTTAACCCACTGTTCCTAGGCCGTCATCAAAAATAAGAATTTGTAGACTTGCTTAGTTAAATAAAGGTAAAATAAATACAGAATGATATGAAATGTTTTGAGACCAGGTTGGTCAATTTGGTTAGTATTGTGAAGTAACTACAGTGTTGATCCATCCTCTGTTTTCTCTTATCACAGCCAATAAACTTTAACTGTTTTAAAGTCACAATTGGTCTCATGGTGAAATCCCTGAGCGGTTTCCTTTCTCTCTGGCAACTGAGTTAGGAAGGACGCCTGTATCTTTTCCAGTGAAGAAGACATGGATGTCTCATGGTATGGTGGGGTATGGAAAATGGGTCAACTTTGAGCACCTTGATCTTCTGAATGTTTTGACAATGTTTTGCCACTTCTTCCGTGGACAAACACATGAATGGAAGGTTTTTGTTGTTTAAATCAAAAGGTACACTGTCAAAAAGCGATTGAATTCATATGGATTTACCCAGTCATTAGTTTCAGACTGTATATCAAGAATTTGTTTAAAAGTCTGATTTATTGGGTAAGGTAGGCGATGTGAAGTTGATAATACCTGGGCTATTTACTGGGACGCATCATGCGTGTTCAGTCCAATAATGAATAAAAAAATTCACAAACAAAAGCTAACTGTTGGATTACCACCGTACTCAGTTAGCCTCAGTACTCAGCCTTTGTTAGCCTTAGCCTATAGCTGGTTTTCAAATACATTTGTTTATGTAACTTCACTTACATCTGACACAACAAGACAGGAAATAGAGGTAGAGCCCTATTTCTTGTCTCTTTTCAGCATTTAAAGTTTTCATCAAATTTCATCCTTTCTCCTTTCCTCCAGACCTCCAGCGGCTCACTGTCTCTGAAGAGAAGGTTAATTCGGGGCAGCAGGAGTGGAGCTCCGATCTGGGGCCAGTGGAGTCTGATACCGAAGAGTCTACATGGAACTCTTTCAACATCGTAACGGTAGAGAACCAAAGAGAATCTGATGGCGACGGCAAAAGAGAATCTGATGGCGACGGCAACAGAGAATCTGATGGCGACGGCAACAGAGAATCTGATGGCGACGGCAACAGAGAGTCACTGGTTGATTCTGATTATCAGCCCCCCTCTGAAGTAAATCCAGAAAGTGACAATGATGAAAGTAATAGCGGAAAAGCGGATGAAGTGGAGAAGAGAATACCTCTGTCGGGGTCAAAGAGACGAAGAGGACGGCCAAAAAAAGAAGCCAGTGAGTTGACGGATCTGAAGTGTGATGTGTGTGTAAAATACTTTGCGACAGCAAGTGGTCTGAAAAGGCACCGGCAGTTGCGGCACAGTGAAGACAGACCGTACATGTGCGATACATGTGGCCAGTGTTTCGCCTTAAACCGATACCTGACCCGACACATGAAGATTCACACAGTGGAGAGACCACATCGCTGCACGGTATGTGGCAAACGTTTCTTTCACAAGGAAAGCCTGAAAAATCATATGGTTAATCTTCATACAGGGCTGATTTTTAAATGTGATTTGTGTGGGAAATGCTTGTCGACAAAAGGTCGTCTGAAACTGCATAGGCAAAATCACACTGGGGAAAAATCGCATCCGTGCAAAGAATGTGACAAGGCTTTCTACTGCGAGTCAGACTTGATGAAGCACACGAGGACTCACACTGGGGAGAAACCGTTTCAGTGCAAAGAATGCGGCAAGTGCTTCGGCGAGAAGGGAAGCCTGACGAAGCACATGATGACTCACACACAGGAGAAACCACATCGCTGCAACGAATGTGGCAGACGCTTCAATCTCAAGGGAAACCTGACAGTGCATATGAGGACTCATACGGGGGAAGGAGTTCAATGTCATTTGTGTGGAATTTACTTGAAGTTAGCAGCAAGTCTGAAGAGACACCTGCGAACTCACAGAATAAATATTCCCAATGACTGAGAACACATAAAAATGCACGTTGTGTAAAATGTATTGTTGGAAGGTAGAGACTATATCAAGAGGACACCCCTCAGGTCACTGCTCTTGGTACAGTCTGAAATCTGGGAATCTGTTCAATGGCCATTTTTTACAGAACGTTATCAAATTCAAATCAACTGTATTTATTACGCCCTTTTTTACAAACGTTACTCTCTCAAGTCCAAGTTAGTTAGACATTTTCAGAACTGAAGAAGTCTGTGAAGATAAATCACATCCCACAACATCTGTTGTGTAGATTTAGTTATATGCCTTCACCCCCAAATGAATGGAAAAGATAAGAAACCAAATCGAACCAGGAAATTAGATGGTTCTCAGCAGGTAGCCTAGTGGTTAGGGTGTTGGGCCAGTAACCAAAAGGTTGCTGGATCAAATCCCCGAGTTGACAAGGTAAAAGTCTGTCGTTCTGCCCCTGAACAAGGCAGTTAACCCCACTGTTCCCCGCTAGGCCGTCATTGTAAGTAAGAATTTGTTCTTAAAACTGACTTGCCTAGTTAAATAAAGGTTACATTTAAAAATGTCCATTCATTTGGGATTCAAATCTAATTTCATTTGTCACATGGTTCGTAAACAACAGGTGTAGACTAACAGTGAAATTCTTCCTTACAGGACCTTCCGAACAATATAGAGAAATAATAATACACAAACAATAACATGGCTATATACACAGGTTACCAGTACCGAGTCGATGTGCAGGGGTTGGATTTACACAACAGATTGCCTGAGATGTTGTCATAGCTCAACATCATTCTTCTTTTAAAGTCTGAAAACGTATGACAAACTTTCATTTTCAGTGAAATCTCCTCTTTAATTTCTAAGAAATTGAATTTATGATTTTTTTATGACGCATGACAGCTACTGTCATATGTCTGTTAACAAAGCTCTAATGGTGTGTGATGTGGTGAAACTTTATAGCAGGTTTGAAACACGTTGTAGTTTGTTGTACATGGTTACTTTTTGGGAATAAAATGGACAGAGCCCAGACGAAGGACGTTTTTTCAAAAGATATTGTTTGTACCAGGGAGAGATCTTTTTATTTATTTTTTATTTTATTTTTATATTTAACCTTTATTTAACTAGGCAAGTCTGTTAAGAACACATTCTTATTTACAATGACGGTCTACCCCGGCCAAACCCGGACGACGCTGTGCCAATTGTGCGCCGCCGATCTAGGCCGACATAATCAATAATTATAGTTTATTTAACTTTTTTATTTTTCAACAGAAAACATTTTCAAGGCCTCTATTTTAACAAACTAAACACAATTGTGAATGTTGAGCTGCCATTGTTGATAAAAGTTGTTCTTTATAATTTTGAAATAAACGTGTACAATTAACTGGTTGAGGAGAAAACCAATTCGCACCGACTGCATAAACACTGATCCACTGGAACGCACCCACGCCTTCTAATGCCTCAACTGCACAGGACAGACAACAAGGTAAGAGTGTAACAGTGGACATTGTTTTTAAAGTATTGCGTGATAGTGGACTTCTTAAGTTGCCCGCTCTATGAGATTTTTGTGGTATGTGTACAACTAAGAGATGCAAAGAATTCTGATTTGAAAAACGTCTTTTAGTTATAAGCTTTAAGGCTGAAAGTATAGGCTTTAAGTATAGGATGATCAGGGACAATCAATTATTCATCAGGAGCAGATTACTCCATACAAAATTAAGCAAGATCATGAATGAGCGGCTTTAGGAGAAAATGTATGAGTAATGCTCTTCAGTAATAGAAAAATATATTTTCTGGAAAGTATACATTTGATTCAATGTGTTAATAACAGCAGTCTGGCCACTAACTCATCACCCTGAGATGCATTTCAAAACAGATTACCAGAAATTATTGTTTCTAATAAAGTCATCTTTGTGAAGACTTCCACATACTTTAACAGTAGACCTGTGACCGCAGCCTGGTCTCAGACAAAACATAACATAGTAAATGTAAAATTACACTGAACAAAAATATAAACGCAACATGTAAAGTGTTGGTCTCATGTTTCATGAGCTGAAATAAAAGATCCCAGAAATGTTCCATATGCACAAAAAGCTTATTTCTCTCAATTTTGTGCACAAATGTGTTTACATCCCTGTTAGTGAGCATTTCTTCTTTGCCAAGATAATCCATCCACCTGACAGGTGTGGCATATCAAGAAGCTGACTAATCAGCATGATCATTACACAGGTGCACCTTGTGCTGGGGACAATAAAAGGCAACTCTAAAATGTGCAGTTTTGTCACACAACACAATGCCACAGATGTCTCAAGTTTTGATGGAGTGTGCAATTGGCATGCTGACTGCAGGAACGTCCACCAGAGCTGTTGCCAGATAATTTAATGTTAATTTTTCTACCATAGAAAAGTATGTCCAACAGGTTTCACAACCGCAGAGCATGTGCAACCACGCCAGCTCAGGACCTCCACATCTGGCTTCTTCACCTGCGGGATCATCTGAGACCAGCCACTCAGACAGCTGATGAAAATGTGGGTTTGCAGAGCCAAAGAATTTCTGCACAAACTGTCAGAAACCGTCTTTGGGAAGCTCATCTGTGTGCTCCTTGTCCTCACCAGGGTCTTGCCTGACTGAAGTTCAGCGTCGTAACTGACTTTAGTGGGCAAATGCTCTCCTTCGATGACCACTGGCATGCTGAAGAAGTCTGCGTTTCACGGATGAATCCCGGGTTCAACTGTACCGGGCAGATTGCAGACAGCGTATATGGCGTCATGTGGGCGAACAGTTTGCTGATGTCAACATTGTGAACAGAGTGCCCCATGGTGGCGGCGGGTTTATGTTACGGGCAGGCATAAGCTTTGTACAACGAAAACAATTGCATTTTATTGATGGCAATTCAATGCACAGATATACCATGACGAGATCTTTAGGCCCATTGTTGTGCCATTCATCCGCCACCACCATCACCTCATGTTTCAGCATTACAATGCACAGCCCCATGTCGCAAGGATCTGTACACAATTCCTGGAAGCTAAAAATGTCCAAGTTCTTCCATGGCCTGCATCCTTACCAGACATGCCACCCATTGAGCATGTTTGGGATGCTCTGGATCGCTGTGTACGACAGCGTGTTCCAGTTCCCGCCAATATCCAGCAACTTCACACAGCCATTGAAGAAGAATAGGACAACATTCCATAGGCCACAATCAACAGCTCCCCTAAGCGAAGGAGATGTTGCTTTGCATGAGGCAAATGGTGTTCACACCATTTACTTACTGGTTTTCTGATCCACATCCTTCCTTTCAGTGGCGATTTTAGCATGTAAATCTTGTTATGGCAAACTCAACTTTTTCATTTTTTTATGCATGCCTGCAAAGCCACAGCACAACACTAAACAATACATGAATTGCCCTATAACGATGATAAACGGTGCCCACAAACTGTTATGGCCTACATAAAGCTGTGCTAACTGCAGAGCTTTCCTTTCAGCACCATGGAGTAGCTCCTTACCACCACTACACATGCCACACATCAATGAGCCTTGTCTGGCAGCAAAACAGTTCCTTCAGCCTCATTTAATGCCTTTTTAAAAACCATAGCTGATTATAGCTAATAGCTAATCTTCTCTTCGCATATCTTTTATATATTTTTTCTAAAAACTCTACTTTAAAACACTCTCCTGCAACCCACCTCACCAATTTGTGTTGCGAATCTGTTGTTTTTTTAAAAAGTATTATTCACCTCATATCTGAAGTCCACAACAGAAGCTAGCCAGAAGTTAGCCAGTTCACTGGCTAACGTTAGTATTCAGCTAACCACGGTTGGCGGTCATCAGCTATCCTTTAGCTCGAAAAGCTATCGGCAGTTTTGTACAACGTGACTCAGACCAGAGCATACCAGGCCTATTTTCTCTCCATATCCCCAGATGTCTACCGCAAGCTCTGGACATTTACACCTGGATCTTGCAGCTAGCTAGCTGCTATTCGATTGACTATTGGCTAACGTCGGTCTCGGAGCAAACACCAATTATTCCGGAGCTAGCCAGCTGAAGAGTTCCATCAGCCACTCCTGGGCTACAATCACCTATCCGGTGATTGTAGCACAGTTTTACTGCCGATCCGGAGCCCCGCCGGGCGTTCACGACTGGACTACCGACGTTATCTGCCCGAGGGAGTTATTCAAACAGCCCCTCCGTCGCGACGTAACCTGAACGCCCATCTGCTAACTGCGGCCCGCTAATCGTTAGCAGCCGATATGCTCAAGACAGCTATCTGAATAGGTCTATCGGACAATTTTCTTGGGCCACTATAACTATTTTGCCAATTGGATTGGTCCCCTCTACCACACGGAACCCCACTAATCTACCGACAGAAACGCACGAGGTGGCTAATAACAGACCTCCATCTTCTGCCAGCTTGCTACCCATGGCCCGGCTAGCTGTCTGAATCGATGTGACCCCAACCAACCTCACTACTCACTGGACCCTTATGATCACTCGGCTAAGCATGCCTGTCCTTAATGTCAATATGCCTTGTCCATTGCTGTTCTGGTTAGTGTTTATTGGCTTATTTCACTGTAGAGCCTCTAGCCCTGCTCATTATACCTTATCCACTAGATAAGGTATAATGACTAGAACCAAAACATTTGATCATATTACTCCAGTGCTAGCCTCTCTACACTGGCTTCCTGTTAAGGCAAGGGCTGATTTCAAGGTTTTACTGCTAACCTACAAAGCATTACATGGGCTTGCTCCTACCTATCTTTCCGATTTGGTCCTGCCGTACATACCTACACGTACGCTACGGTCACAAGACGCAGGCCTCCTAATTGTCCCTAGAATTTCTAAGCAAACGGCTGGAGGTAGGGCTTTCTCCTATAGAGCTCCATTTTTATGGAATGGTCTGCCTACCCATGTGAGAGACGCAGACTCAGTCTCAACCTTTAAGTCTTTACTGAAGACTTATCTCTTCAGTAGGTCCTATGATTAAGTGTAGTCTGGCCCAGGAGTGTGAAGGTGAACGGAAAGGCTGGAGCAACGAACCGCCCTTGCTGTCTCTGCCTTGCCGGTTCCCCTCTTTCCACTGGGATTCTCTGCCTCTAACCCTATTACAGGGGCTGAGTCACTGACTTACTGGTGTTCTTCCATGCCGTCCATGGGAGGGGTGCGTCACTTGAGTGGGTTGAGTCACTGACGTGGTCTTCCTGTCTGGGTTGGCGCCCCCCCTTGGGTTGTGCCATGGCGGAGATTTTTGTGGGCTATACTCGGCCTTGTCTTCAGACGGTAAGTTGGTGGTTGTAGACATCCCTCTAGTGGTGTGGGGGCTGTGCTTTGGCAAAGTGGGTGGGGTTATATCCTGCCTGTTTGGCCCTGTCCGGGGGTATCATCGGATGGGGCCACAGTGTCTTCTGATCTCTCCTGTCTCAGCCTCCAGTATTTATGCTGCAGTAGTTTATGTGTCGGGGG
This sequence comes from Salmo trutta, assembly GCF_901001165.1. Classification (NCBI taxonomy): domain Eukaryota; kingdom Metazoa; phylum Chordata; class Actinopteri; order Salmoniformes; family Salmonidae; genus Salmo; species Salmo trutta. Next base: position 63,350,819 of record NC_042960.1, read on the forward strand.
GCTAGGGTCAGTCTGTTACATCTGGAGTATTTCTCTTGTCTTATCCGGTGTCCTGTGTGAATTTAAATATGCTCTCTCTAATTCTCTCTTTCTGTCTTTCTCTCCGAGGACCTGAGCCCTAGGACCATGCCTCAGGACTACCTGGCATGATGACTCCTTGCTGCCCCCAGTCCACCTGGCCGTGCTGCTGCTCCAGTTTCAACTGTTCTGCCCTCGGCTATGGAACCCTGACCTGTTCACCGGACGTGCTTGTTGCACCCTCGACAACTACTATGATTATTATTATTTGACCATGCTGGTCATTTATGAACATTTTAACATCTTGACCATGTTCTGTTATAATATCCACCCGGCACAGCCAGAAGAGGACTGGCCACCCCTCATAGCCTGGTTCCTCTCTAGGTTTCTTCCTAGGTTTTTGCCTTTCTAGGGAGTTTTTCCTAGGGAGTTTTTCCTAGCCACCGTGCTTCTTTCACATGCATTGCTTGCTGTTTGGGGTTTTAGGCTGAGTTTCTGTACAGCACTTTGAGATATCAGCTGATATACGAAGGGCTATATAAAACAATTTGATTTGATTTATCCAACCTTTCAGTTCCACCACCCACACATGCGATGACATCACCTGGTTTCAATTATGTTTCTAGAGACAATATCTCTCTCATCATCACTCAATGCCTAGGTTTACCTCCACTCTATTCACATCCTACCATACCTTTGTACATTATACCTTGAAGATATTTTATCGCCCCCAGAAACCTGCTCATTTTACTCTCTGTTCCGGACGTCCTAGACAACCAATTCTCATAGCTTTTAGCCGTACCCTTACCCTACTCCTCCTCTGTTCCTCTGGCGATGTTGAGGTGAATCCAGGCCCTGCAGTGCCTAGCTCCACTCCTATTCCCCAGGCGCTCACTTTTGATGACTTCTGTAACCGTAATAGCCTTGGTTTCATGCATGTTAACATTAGAAGCCTCCTCCCTAAGTTTGTTTTATTCACTGCTTTAGCACACTCTGCCAACCTGGATGTCCTAGCCGTGTCTGAATCCTGGCTTAGGAAGACCACCAAAAACTGAAATCTCCATCCCTAACTACAACATTTTCAGACAAGATAGAACGGCCAAAGGGGGCGGTGTTGCAATCTACTGCAGAGATTGCCTCCAGAGTTCTGTCCTACTATCCAGGTCTGTACCCAAACAGTTTGAACTTCTACTTTTAAAAATCCACCTCTCTAAAAACAAGTCTCTCACCGTTGCCGCTTGCTATAGACCACCCTCTGCCCCCAGCTGTGCTCTGGACACCATAAGTGAACTGATTGCCCCCCATCTATCTTCAGAGCTCGTGCTGCTAGGTGACCTAAACTGGGACATGCTTAACACCCCGGCCATCCTACAATCTAAGCTTGATGCCCTCAATCTCACACAAATTATCAATGAACCTACCAGGTACATCCCCAAAGCCATAAACACGGGCACCCTCATAGATATCATCCTAACATAGATATCATCCTAACAAACTTGCCCTCTAAATACACCTCTGCTGTTTTCAACCAAGATCTCAGCGATCACTGCCTCATTGCCTGCATCCGTAATGGGTCAGCGTTCAAACGACCTCCACTCATCACTGTCAAACACTCCCTGAAACACTTCAGCGAGCAAGCCTTTCTAACCGACCTGGCCCGGGTATCCTGGAAGGATATTGACCTCATCCCGTCAGTAGAAGATGCCTGGTTATTTTTTTTAAATGACTTCCTCACCATCTTAAATAAGCATGCCCCATTCAATAAATTTTCGAACCAGGAACAGATATAGCCCTTGGTTCTCTCCAGACCTGACTGCCCTTAACCAACACAAAAGCATCCTGTGGCATTCTGCATTAGCATCGAACAGCCCCCGTGATATGCAACTTTTCAGGGAAGTTAGAAACCAATATACACAGGCAGTTAGAAAAGCCAAGGCTAGCTTTTTCAAGCAGAAATTTGCTTCCTGCAACACAAACTCAAAAAGATTCTGGGACACTGTAAAGTCCATGGAGAATAAGAGCACCTCCTCCCAGCTGCCCATTGCACTGAGGATAGGAAACTCTGTCACCACCGATAAATCCACTATAATTGCGAATTTCAATAAGCATTTTTCTTCGGCTGGCCATGCTTTCCACCTGGCTACCCCTACCCCAGTCAACAGCACTGCACCCCCCACAGCAACTCGCCCAAGCCTTCCCCATTTCTCCTTTTCCCAAATCCAGTCAGCTGATGTTCTGAAAGAGCTGCAAAATCTGGACCCCTACAAATCAGCCGGGCAAGACAATCTGGACCCTTTATTTCTAAAATTATCTGCCGAAATTGTTGCAACCGCTATTACTAGCCTGTTCAACCTCTTTCGTGTCGTCTGAGATTCCCAAAGATTGGAAAACAGCTGCGGTCATCCCCCTCTTCAAAGGGGGGGGACACTCTTGACCCAAACTGCTACAGACCTATATCTATCCTACCCTATCCTACTAAGGTCTTCGAAAGCCAAGTTAACAAACAGATTACCGACCATTTCGAATCCCACTGTACCTTCTCCGCTATGCAATCTGGTTTCAGAGCTGGTCATGGGTGCACCTCAGCCACGCTCAAGGTCCTAAACGATATCTTAACCGCCATCGATAAGAAACAATACTGTGCAGCCGTATTCATCGACCTGGCCAAGGCTTTCGACTCTGTCAATCACCACGTCCTCATCGGCAGACTCAACAGCCTTGGTTTCTCAAATGATTGCCTCGCCTGGTTCACCAACTACTTCTCTGATAGAGTTCAGTGTGTCAAATCGGAGGGCCTGTTGTCCGGGCCTCTGGCAGTCTCTATGGGGGTGCCACAGGGTTCAAATCTTGGGCAGACTTTCTTCTCTGTATACATCAATGATGTCGCTCTTGCTGCTGGTGAGTCTCTGATCCACCTCTACGCAGACGACACCATTCTGTATACTTCTGGCCCTTCTTTGGACACTGTGTTAACAACCCTCCAGACGAGCTTAGATACCATACAACTCCCCTTCCATGGCCTCAAACTGCTCTTAAATACAAGTAAAACTTAAACCGATCGCTGCCTGCACCTGCCCGTCCGTCCAGCATCACTACTCTGGACGATTCTAACTTAGAATATGTGGACAACTACAAATACCTAGGTGTCTGGTTAGACCGTAAACTCTCCTTCCAGACTCACATCAAACATCTCCAATCCAAAGTTAAATCTAGAATTGGCTTCCTATTTCGCAACAAAGCATCCTTCACTCATGCTGCCAAACATACCCTCGTAAAACTGACCATCCTACCGATCCTCGACTTCGGCGATGTCATTTACAAAATAGCCTCTAATACCCTACTCAATAAATTGGATGCAGTCTATCACAGTGCCATCCGTTTTGTCACCAAAGCCCCATATACTACCCACCACTGCGACCTTTACGCTCTCGTTGGCTGGCCCTCGCTTCATACTCGTTGCCAAACCCACTGGCTCCAGGTCATCTACAAGACCCTGCTAGGTAAAGTCCCCCCTTATCTCAGCTCGCTGGTCACCATAGCAGCACCCACCCGTAGCACGCGCTCCAGCAGGTATATCTACCTCACTGGTCACCCCCAAAGCCAATTCCTTCTTTGGCCGCCTCTCCTTCCAGTTTTCTGCTACCAATGACTGGAACGAACTACAAAAATCTCTAAAACTGGAAACACTTATCTCCCTCACTAGCTTTAAGCACCAGCTGTCAGAGCAGCTCACAGATCACTGCACCTGTACATAGCCCATCTATAAATAGCCCAAACAACTACCTCTTCCCCTACTGTATTTATTTATTTATTTATTTTGCTCCTTTGCATCCCAGTATTTCTACTTTGCACATTCATCTACTGCGAATCTACCGTTCCAGTGTTTTACTTGCTATGTTGTATTTACTTCGCCACCATGGCCTATTTATTGCCTTTACCTCCCTTATCTCACCTCATTTGCTCACATTGTATATAGACTTATTTTTCTACTGTATTATTGACTGTATGTTTTGTTGTACTCCATGTATAACTCTGTGTTGTTGTATGTGTCGAACTGCTTTGCTTTATCTTGGCCAGTTGTAAATGAGAACTTGTTCTCAACTTGCCTACCTGGTTAAATAAAGGTGAAATAAAAATAAATAAATAAAATGGCTGACTTGCTTAAACAAATGTGGTTTCTACTGACTCCTTGTGGTTTTGTGCAAGTTGAGAAGAACCGCATTCTCCTTCAATAATAATGAATGTCGACATGAGTTTTGACCTTTGAACAATACACAAACATTATTACATTTATGTTCAGCAAATGCATAATGTTTGTTCTAATATAATTAACACTTAGCTCTTAAGTATAAGCAAATGCAAGCAAACGAGCTGCGATGAGGTAGGCCTATTTGTTCAACACTTACATAACGGACACCGACAGAAATTCAGATACATTAAGCAAGATGTTGTGGCCTTAACTTTACTCTTCTTTAAGTCACCACACAGAGGGAGATAGAGAGACCCAGAGTCAGCGGTTAGCTTACCATTTTAAGTATTTTATTAGGCCCATGTGGTCTAAAAAGGAAGGAAGATCCACTTTTATAGACAATATACGCACATTGCATTGCGTAAACAAAACAACCCTCGCAATATCAACTGGAATCACATGTCTATTACAAATATTTGAATGGGAAGAGACCTTTCTCTGGTATACATGGTTACAGACCCAACAACATTATATAGTATCCCTTCCTCGTCAAGAAAAGCACATGAGCTTAATATAATACACAAAGTAAGCAAAATAATTAAATAATTCCAACATTTCCTAAAATGATGAATAAGATTAATGAAATAGACGTATATGAGTAATAGGCTTATAACAATTGAGATGTACAAACTATGGCATAAGGGAACGATGAGCGGATAAGAGGCAATCCGTAATTTAGATTAATACATTCATGAGCGAGCTAAGACGGACGTAGTCAATATAACAATTTTTTTGTCAGCACTTTTGAAATGTACAGTGACAGAATTCAGAAGATGGGCCGCTCTTACAGTATTCTCCCTGTACACCAAGTCAGAACCATAGGATAAATAAAGGGGGCATATAAGCAGACAAAGAAGGCTTTTACAATATTAGATGATTACATTTCTCTAAAACAGGCTATAGGCTACATGTGCACCACCAAGTCAGAACAGTAGGCTAAGTGATGAGGGGGAAAGGGACTGACTTATTAGGGTCAGGCATGTGGGCTACTAACTAATAGCTTACTACACAACATACACTTAGTATTACTTTCTTAGCTACAGTAATGTACATATCTCCCTGGCATATTACATAATTTATGCAGCAGCATACAGTGGTGCTATATGGCCAATATACCACGGCAAAGAGCTTTATCCAGGCACTCCGTGTTGTGTCGTGGTTAAGAACAGCCCTTAGCCATGGTATATTGTCCGTATACTACACCCACTCGGCAGCCTTATGAGAGAATATTTTACAGCAGACACCACAACTAAATTATTTATTCTCTCTGTGAGTCTGTCAAATCGAAAACCTTCATTAAAAGCATTGGGTGAAGGTAAATTAATCCACGAATACGAATATCATTTAAAATATATCTCACATGACATTTTCACGAATTCATTTTCACGAATTCATTTTCATGAACTTGATATTAGCGTGAAGCCCATTCAAAAACACTACGGAACTTTGATAGGGTATTTAGATTTTACAGAGATGACTGATGTTATAGTTATCCAATCGGAGATTACTGTGACAGTGGTGGCAAATCATCGACAAGTATTCTACTCACATTGGGCGAATGAGAACCGATCGAGTTCAACGTTACCAAACAGCAAAGAGGGAGGGGCTTCGAGTCGGGGCGCGAAGAGTTTGAGGAGAGAAGGAGCTGTAAAATGGCGAATCTTTAAAACTATAATGGTAGATACGTTTTAATATGATAAAAAAATTCAAACGTGTGACAATTTTGCGTCTAAATAATTAGCTATTCAACACGTCGCAACTATATTGGTGCGGGCGTCTGCTCATTCCTAAACCGGTTTATGGTAAACAAACAAAAAATCGTAAACAAAGCTTGTTTAGCTAGTTTGAGCCAAGTAGCTAGCTAACGTTAGCAACTGTTGTATCTGAAGTTAGCATTAGCCAGTTCATGTTCAACCAGATGAGAAATTTGCTAACTTCGTGACAACTATCTACTTAGTGTACATGGAGCAAGTGTCCCGTTCCAGCTATGGCTTTGCATAACTTAGTTTTTGTCATTGATGTGGATTATCGGCCATCAGGACACGTCAATGTGAAAAACCATCCACTGAAGCAGGGCATTCTCCGAATTCTGCTTCATTTCGGATATAAGTATGGATTCGAGATGGTGCGATGGGGTTACAAATTCTGTCAATCAAGAACTGGACGCAATGGTAACCTGATATCCAGGGGCTCTGATTTTAAAGAACTACGAGACAAAACTTTTGAAGACTTCGAGGTGGAGTTTCAATTAAAGTTTGATGCAAGTGAGAAGACAATCTCGGCTCAACCAAGGAATCAACCCACCAGCCCTGCTGCTTCCATACAGAATGCATTGAAAGAAGCTCTGTTGGACTTCCAATGGGACAGACCAGATATCACCTCTCCCACCAAATTGACATTGAGGCCCAGGAGAGGTCGAGCTGGTAAAGGAGGCCCTCCTCCACCAGAGGATGAATTGTCAAGCCTGGGGAGAAATGTGTTATTCCTCTTGTCAAGCTGTCCTCACTCCAGGGCAGATTTAGGAGAATATGTGTCCCTTGCTGGAATCCCTGCAGGTGTCAGTCACACAGATGTGTCCGACCGTATCCTACCCAAGGGACTCCATGAAATGTTGGTCCAACGTCAAGTTGTCCTTCACTGGGTGGACAGCACTTCATACGTCCAGGTAACTAGTAACAGTTGCTTTCAAATAACTGGACAAATGTCATTGGGAATCTGTTAAAAGACTTGCTGACCTGTCTTTCTCATTCCAGGTTATGAGAAGTGAGGAGCACTGGGTCTCAGATAGGCTTTCTGAGGTGTTGAGGGGGATGGGTGGTAGAGTGGTCCCCATGGACGCCCTGCTAAACCTGTGCTGTCCTCACAAGCCCTCCAGTGTTCAGTCCCCCGTAGAATCCCCTTCAGATGCCATTTTGGGGAGAGAGACCTTTCCACTCGACTCTAGCATGGGATACCTGTTGTCCTCAGAACGACTGTACCGCCTAGCGTTTCCTGTCCTGGGGGGAGTCCTGAGATGGGGGCAAGGTTTGTGACACATGGAAGTGAACTGTCATTTGGAAAATCTCCCTCTGAATCTCCCTCTGTCACTCTCATGACATAACAAAGCTATTATGCCTACACATGTTAACCAAATCACAATAAAAGGCCACACTTGTAAATCTTGTAGTAGTGAATAGTATCATCATTGATATAAGAGTACAACCATCTGGTTTCACATCAACATGCTGTATTTCCCCTGTGTGCTGTCTGTCATGTACTCAGGTGATGCTCCACAGAGCTGCAGTGTGACGTTGGAGCCGGTTGCCCTCAGACAGAGGTTTCTCCCAGCCCCCGTGGAGGTCTGTCTGAAAGGGGTCCTTCAGGGCTGGGATGCCCACTCCCTCACAGAGGCGTCCTCCTCGGAGTCCTGGGTGCTGCAGTGTTCCAACAACAACCACACAGACCAGGGCCAGCTACTAAGGGAGCTCTCTGCCCAGGCTCTTCACATGGTAAAGCTGCACCGTAGTGCCAATGTTGCCAGATTCTGTTGACACTTTCCAAATGGGAATAAAACCACCCAATATGGCAACAATGTGTAGGACATGGAAGTACTGTTGTCTTCCTAGTTGAGTTGTCAGTGTGTTGTGTTCAATTGGAAACGAGATGGTTTCATCTAAACTGAATCAAACATCTGTCTGTTGTCCACTACGCTATGTTCACAATGGTCCTGATGCTCCCAACAGATCAGACGAATAAGTATCAAAATTCAAAATTATTATTTTACTGTAATGTCAAAATGATCAATGTTTTTGGGGCTAATAACTAGTTTGTTGTCTCCACAGTTTGCAGAGGTGAGTGACGGAGGAGACTTGCCATGCTCGGCCTTCCTGTCTCCCCTCTCAGCCCTCACGGCTTTGCTCACTGTCTTTCGGCCCAGCGTCGCTTCCGGCTACCACACCCTGACCTTGGATGCCATCGCCCCAGCAGCGGCGGACACCTCCTCAGACCTGCCCGAGGTGGTCAGCAGTGTCCTGGGAGGGTTCTATGACATCATGGAGGGAGATGGAGGTTATGATTGGCTCGGTTTCCTCTGTCTTTATTATCCGCCTTGACATATCTGATATGACTAGTAACTAGTAGTTACAGTAGGGTCTGATATGACTAGTAACTAGTAGTTACAGTAGGGTCTGGGTCTGAGATGACTAGCGACTAGTAGTTACTGTAGGGTCCGAGATGACTAGTAACTAGTAGTTACAGTGGGGTCTGAGCTGACTAGCGACTCGTAGTTACAGTAGGGTCTGAGATGACTAGTAACTAGTAGTTACAGTAGGGTCTGAGCTGACTAGTAACTAGTAGTTACAGTGGGGTCTGAGATGACTAGTAACTAGTAGTTACAGTAGGGTCTGAGATGACTAGTAACTAGTAGTTACAGTAGGGTCTGATATGACTAGTAACTAGTAGTTACAGTAGGGTCTGAGCTGACTATTAACTAGTAGTTACAGTAGGGTCTGAGATGACTAGTAACTAGTAGTTACAGTAGGGTCTGAGATGACTAGTAACTAGTAGTTACAGTAGGGTCTGAGATGACTAGTAACTAGTAGTTACAGTAGGGTCTGAGATGACTAGTAACTAGTAGTTACTGTAGGGTCTGAGATGACTAGTAACTAGTAGTTACAGTAGGGTCTGAGATGACTAGTAACTAGTAGTTACAGTAGGGTCTGAGATGACTAGTAACTAGTAGTTACAGTAGGGTCTGATATGACTAGTAACTAGTAGTTACAGTAGGGTCTGGGTCTGAGATGACTAGTAACTAGTGGTTACAGTAGGGTCTGATATGACTAGTAACTAGTAGTTACAGTAGGATCTGATATGACTAGTAACTAGTAGTTACAGTAGGATCTGAGATGACTAGTAACTAGTAGTTACAGTAGGATCTGAGATGACTAGTAACTAGTAGTTACAGTGGGGTCTGAGATGACTAGTAACTAGTAGTTACTGTAGGGTCTGAGATGACTAGTAACTAGTAGTTACAGTAGGGTCTGATATGACTAGTAACTAGTAGTTACAGTAGGGTCTGGGTCTGAGATGACTAGTAACTAGTAGTTACAGTAGGATCTGAGATGACTAGTAACTAGTAGTTACAGTAGGGTCTGAGATGACTAGTAACTAGTAGTTACAGTAGGGTCTGAGATGACTAGTAACTAGTAGTTACAGTAGGGTCTGATATGACTAGTAACTAGTAGTTACAGTAGGGTCTGGGTCTGAGATGACTAGTAACTAGTAGTTACAGTAGGGTCTGATATGACTAGTAACTAGTAGTTACAGTTCGATCTGATATGACTAGTAACTAGTAGTTACAGTAGGATCTGAGATGACTAGTAACTAGTAGTTACAGTAGGGTCTGATATGACTAGTAACTAGTAGTTACAGTGGGGTCTGAGATGACTAGTAACTAGTAGTTACTGTAGGGTCTGAGATGACTAGTAACTAGTAGTTACAGTAGGGTCTGATATGACTAGTAACTAGTAGTTACAGTAGGGTCTGGGTCTGAGATGACTAGCAACTAGTAGTTACAGTAGGGTCTGAGATGACTAGTAACTAGTAGTTACAGTAGGGTCTGATATGACTAGTAACTAGTAGTTACAGTAGGGTCTGAGATGACTAGTAACTAGTAGTTACAGTAGGGTCTGAGATGACTAGTAACTAGTAGTTACATTAGGGTCTGAGATGACTAGTAACTAGTAGTTACAGTAGGGTCTGAGCTGACTAGTAACTAGTAGTTACAGTAGGGTCTGATATGACTAGTAACTAGTAGTTACAGTAGGGTCTGATATGACTAGTAACTAGTAGTTACAGTAGGGTCTGAGATGACTAGCGACTCGTAGTTACAGTAGGGTCTGAGATGACTAGTAACTAGTAGTTACAGTAGGATCTGAGCTGACTAGCGACTAGTAGTTACAGTGGGGTCTGAGACGACTCGCGGTGACGGTAGGGTCTGAGACGACTCGCGGTGACGGTAGGGTCTGAGACGACTCGCGGTGACGGTAGGGTCTGAGACGACTCGCGGTGACGGTAGGGTCTGAGACGACTCGCGGTGACGGTAGGGTCTGAGACGACTCGCGGTGACGGTAGGGTCTGAGACGACTCGCGGTGATTGTAGGGTCTGAGCGATAGCTCCACCTTGCTTCTGTGGCATTGCTGTCACCTTAATTGTCTGACCTTTTCTTACCTTTTATATCAAATTGAGTTTTCAGTTCAATTACAGATCTCCAGAAAATGATTCACTCAATTAGTTTATTGGTGCAGTGTTATCGTAAGAGACTGAGTATTGTCCTTCCTCCACAGCTCCTCGAGTTGAGCCCCAGGTTCCTGACTGGGCACAGCAGGAGCTCAGCCATTGGTCCAGCCCACTGACCGCTGGGTTGGTGGAGGGCTGGTTCCCGCATGCTGACCAATCAGGAGTCAGCTCCCACTTAATGGAGTCAATGAGGTATGATTTGCCCTTTTTAACGTTATGTCTGTAATTATGTGTAGTTGAAACGTCACAATTTCTTAATATTAAATATAATGTCATTAGAACACTGTCGCCTAGTTTTTAAATACATAGATATCTAGGGCCAAATTACAATTTCCCGGTGGTTAGTGTCTTTCTTACACATATATAAAAGTTGCAGCTGAACTGCTTTATCATGACCTTTAAACTATTATTGACTATGTCAATGTCCGTGTGTGTGTGTGTGTGTGTGTGTGTGTGTGTGTGTGTGTGTGTGTGTGTCCAGGCTGCTCCATGCGGTGCCAGAGGGTGAAACCGAGGGTCAGGAAGAGGAGCTGTCGGGCCCCCAGCAGGACTTGGTCATCAGCCTGGCAGAACTCTACCAGAGAATGACCTCCCAGTCCCACAGCGACAAGACGGGGAAGAAACGTAAGGAAACGCCACAGACCCTACTGGCTGCATATCCCCCTCCCCCCTCCCTCATATCTTTCAAGACCCCCCCCCCCCAAGTGTCAGTGACTTCTGTTTGTATTTTAGAAATGTCTCAATATATTTTTATACTCATCAGCAAGCGTTTCGTGTTTGAACAGATGGCTTTAGATTATTCTGTGATACGGCAGCGGTGTAGCAGCTCATAACCTACAATGACGAGACACTTGTTATCGTGTTGTTCTTCCCCTGCTGAGTGTCTGTCAACATCTCTCCTGCCGCCAGCAGGGGGCGCCCAGCGCACGCCGGTGAGGCAGAAGATGAAGACTATGAGCCGCTCACTGCAGATGCTGAACGTGGCCCGTCTGAATGTCAAGGCCCAGAAAAGCCAGGCTGGAGAGACTGAGGTGGGGGCGCCGGGGGCCGAGGGCTGCAGGGGACAGGAGAGGCTAGGGAAAAGACGCTCAGGAAACAGGGCCAAGACTGGACCCCACGCCCAACGTAAGTGTCTTGTCTGTCTGGCCCAACGTAAGTGTCTTGTCTGTCTGGCCCAACGCAAGTGTCTTGTCTGTCTGGCCCAACGCAAGTGTCTTGTCTGTCTGGCCCAACGCAAGTGTCTTGTCTGTCTGGCCCAACGCAAGTGTCTTGTCTGTCTGGCCCAACGCAAGTGTCTTGTCTGTCTGGCCCAACGCAAGTGTCTTGTCTGTCTGGCCCAACGCAAGTGTCTTGTCTGTCTGGCCCAACGCAAGTGTCTTGTCTGTCTGGCCCAACGCAAGTGTCTTGTCTGTCTGGCCCAACGCAAGTGTCTTGTCTGTCTGGCCCAACGCAAGTGTCTTGTCTGTCTGGCCCAACGCAAGTGTCTTGTCTGTCTGGCCCAACGCAAGTGTCTTGTCTGTCTGGCCCAATGCAAGTGTCTTGTCTGTCTGGCCCAACGCAAGTGTCTTGTCTGTCTGTTTGACCCCCACCAGAACAACAGGGATATATATCTTAAGTGTTCTGCTCCACAAAGGGCTCACCCATAGTCTCAGCATGGTTCAGATTCAGCTTTTAATGGTCAAATGATTGATAAGAGGCCTATTCTCATAATTGTTAGACAACGGAATGAAGATGGGTGTATTCAAGAGTGATTACAGAGCATTCAAATAAAACATTTTACTTTTATAGAATAGAGTTGGTTCTTTGTGTTCTATGTAGCATAGGGAATCATGCCAGCACTGTACTTTCTGTTTATCTTCAATGAATGTTCTGAACATCCCACCAGTTAATAACTGTCACAAACTTCCATTTCTACTCTCCTGTCAGACTTCGAGAGCGAGGCCGAGCTGCTGTCCCACCTGAAGGCCGGCTATGAGAAGACGGTGTCTGAGAGAGACTCCTCCCTCCTCACTGAGGCCCAGCACCACCTCTCTGCTGTCAAGATGTTCCTGGGGCCCAATCCAGACCTGGGGGTAAGACAGACCTGGGGGTAAGACAGACCTGGGGGTAAGACAGACCTGGGGGTAAGACAGACCTGGAGGTAAGACGTTCCAGGGGCCCAACCCAGACCTGGGGGTAAGACGTTCCAGGGGCCCAACCCAAACCTGGGGGTAAGACAGACCTGGGGGTAAGACAGACCTGGGGGTAAGACAGACCTGGGGGTAAGACAGACCTGGGTGTAAGACAGACCTGGGTGTAAGACAGACCTGGGGGTAAGACAGACCTGGGGGTAAGACGTTCCAGGGGCCCAACCCAGACCTGGGGGTAAGACAGACCTGGGGGTAAGACAGACCTGGGGCCCAACCCAGACCTGGGGGTAAGACGTTCCAGGGGCCCAACCCAGACCTGGGGGTAAGACAGACCTGGGGGTAAGACAGACCTGGGGGTAAGACGTTCCAGGGGCCCAACCCAAACCTGGGGGTAAGACGTTCCAGGGGCCCAACCCAGACCTGGGGATAAGACAGACCTGGGGATAAGACAGACCTGGGGGTAAACAGACCTGGGGGTAAGACAGACCTGGGGGTAAGACGTTCCAGGGGCCCAACCCAGACCTGGGGGTAAGACAGACCTGGGGGTAAGACAGACCTGGGGCCCAACCCAGACCTGGGGGTAAGACGTTCCAGGGGCCCAACCCAGACCTGGGGATAAGACAGACCTGGGGATAAGACAGACCTGGGGGTAAACAGACCTGGGGGTAAGACAGACCTGGGGGTAAGACATTCCAGGGGCCCAACCCAGACCTGGGGGTAAGACGTTCCAGGGGCCCAACCCAGACCTGGGGGTAAGACGTTCCAGGGGCCCAACCCAGACCTGGGGGTAAGAAAGACGTAGAGAAGAAAATACCTAGTGGACAGGTTCTGTTTGAAAATCCTGAAGGTCACTATCTCTTCTCCCCTTGATGTAAAAAAGCTAATTTGATGTAATACCTGACTTGACGTGATAAACGGCTAATGTGATGTAATACCTGACTTGACAGGATAAACGGCTAATGTGATGTAATACCTGACTTGACGTGATAAACGGCTAATGTGAATGCAAGGTAGGTTTGGGCGAATATTAGGATACCGAGTGGCGTAGCGGTCTAAGGCACTGCATCTCGGTGCAAAAGGCGTCACTACAGTCCCTGGTTCGAATCCAGGCTGTATCACATCCGGGCCGTGATTGGGAGTCCCATAGGGCGGTGCACAATTGGCCCTGCGTCACCGGGGTAGGCCGTCGTCGTAAATAAGAATTTGTTCTTAACTTAATTGCCTAGTTAAATAAAGGTTCGCATACACTAAAACTGATTTATCGCGATATTTAACAAGTTTGATGATATGTAAATGCAGATATCGGCCAACCCTAATGCAAGAGTTCCTCTTCTTTACGTTCACGTATTCCGTTGGAATACGTCTGACTTCACTCTTTCTCTCTGCCCGGCAGGTGCAGGTCTGGCTCTTCGTCCAACAGAACCTGCTTAAGTCCAGCAAGTCTATCCGCCAGCTTTACAGCAACGCTCCTGACGCCGACAGCAAACTCAGAGAGTAAGTAGTGACTGTTAAACATAGTAGTCTCTGGCTTCAAAATATAATTAATATTAAATTGAACAGCAGCTTATGGTCTTCACCGATAAGTGTGATTTAAATGGAGGATTGTTTTCATCAAGCGCCGAACCGACTGAAACAGACTACCTGGGCTGGTCCAATAAGAAACGCTCGCTTTTGGTTTCATAATGTTTTACTACGGTTTTCTCTACTGAACACGACCAATTACTAAGACTGATATGTCTCTCTAAGGTGCCAGCTACAGGCGGTTCTCAGGTTGGAGATGTGTCGACTCCTCCCCTCTGAGCAGCAGGCCGACACACCGGATGTGGAGCAGACAGTGGAGGAGGTAGGAAATGACTAATTTGTAGCCACCTCCACAACCCCACATATTACTTCCTCCTACCTGAATCCAAACAAAACAGAGTCATTTGACAGGCTTTAATTTCTCCTTCCCTCTACCCAGGTGGCTGACATGTTGAGGATTATCTCTCTAACCAAAGACCCGGTGTACCTGGCCAAGTTCCTGCAAGATGAGGTCCTCCCTGTGTGAGTTTCTTCTCTGTGAAATCGGACTCAACTTTAGGGGTTGAATCCAGATTAAGGAGATGAGGAAAATACATCTACATAAAGTTACAATAAAAATAGTGCTATAATTAAGCAATAAGGCCCGAGGGGGTGTGGTATATGGCCAATATACCACGGCTAAGGGCTGTTCTTAGGCACGACACATTGCGGAGTGCCTGGATACAGCCCTTAGCCGTGGTATATATTGGCCATATACCACAAACCCCCAAGGTGCCTTATTCCTATTATAAACTGGTTACCAATGTAATTACAGTAGTAAAAATAAGTTTTGTCATACCGTGGTATATGGTCTCGTATACCCTGGCTGTCAGCCTATCAAAAAGAAAAATACAGGTGAAGAACAATGACATAATGAACCGGTTTCCACCAACAGAAACACTCCTTTTACTGTATTCACCAACAGAAAGGATTGGCCACTCCCTCATGACTTCCTAATCTTGCCATGAAAAGGTTTATCTAAACTAGGCTGCACCGACTCAACCAAACTGAAGCCCACATTTCACTCCCATGGAACTCCATATTTGTAGGCAGGGCTCGAACCACCCAGTTTATAAAAAGTTAGAATAAATGGTGTTATGGGCTGTCAGGTTCCTGACGGCCATCCCTAGGGTCCTAGCAGACGTATACCACAGCCTGGGAACCCAGCTACCCGCCGCCCTCTCAGCCGTGCTGCCCTCTGACTTCTTCAGCGACGAGTCCGTGACCAAGGACAGTGTCTCTTCCTCCTCTCCTCCCCTCTCCACGGCCCTCAGCATGGCCTCCGACTGCAGGGAGCGGCTACAGGAGCTCCGCGACCGCTCCGCCAGCAAGAGGAGGTGAGTTACCTGGGGCCAGAGGCTTTATCTGCTGTGGTGTGGATGTGATACAATGACCGTTCCAAGTTGTCTGTTGTTAGTACACTTTCATATAGCCCTCTTTACATTTACATTTTAGCAGACGCTCTTTTCCAGAGCGACTTACAGTAGTGAATGCATACATTTCATAAATGTTTTTCTCCGTACTGGTCCCCCGTGGGAATCGAACCCACAACCCTTGCGTTGCAAACACCATGCTCTACCAACTGAGCCACACGGGACCTTTAACTCACCCGTTAGTACACTTTCATATAGCCCTCTTTAACTCACCTCTGTGTTTGAGGAGTGGGAGGCTGACTCGCCATCGCAGCATGACTGAAGCATCCCAGAGTCTACAGATAGAGGTGCCCAGGAAGTCCACCAGAGCGGTGAGCTAAGATGGGATACATTTATTTTATTCTACCACAGCTGTAAAGTCCAGTAAAATAGGGCCTCGGTCACTGGGTCTTTGTAACATTGATCTTTTGTTACTCTCGTCTGAATGGATGTACAGTATGAACTTACTAATCACCCAAATCTTGATCTCTCTGTCTCTGTGTTGTATGAACAGGCCAAGCCAAAGCTCTGTGTTGCTGTGGAGAAACCAGCCGCTGAACCACCCCCAAAGCAGGCTGCACAAGGTAATTTCCTCCAACTCTGTTAGATCAATAAACTCCTTGTCTCATACACTCAGATTCAGAGTCGCATGTACACGGTTGCAGGTGTAATTGCAGGGTACAGTGAAAATCTTAGAATGTCCATAGAGGAAACAGCAGGTAAGGTAAGTGACTGTTGAGGGTGTGGGGGGGGGAGAGAGAATGTCCATAGGGGAAGCAGCAGGTAAGGTAAGTGACTGTTGAGGGTGTGGGGGGAGAGAGAATGTCCATAGGGGAAGCAGCAGGTAAGGTAAGTGACTGTTGAGGGTGTGGGGGGAGAGAGAATGTCCATAGGGGAAGCAGCGGGTAAGGTAAGTGACTGTTGAGGGTGTGGGGGGAGAGAGAATGTCCATAGGGGAAGCAGCGGGTAAGGTAAAAGTGACTGTTGAGGGTGTGGGGGGGGAGAGAATGTCCATAGGGGAAGCAGCAGGTAAGGTAAGTGACTGTTGAGGGTGTGGGGAGAGAGAGAATGTCCATAGGGGAAGCAGCAGGTAAGGTAAGTGACTGTTGAGGGTGTGGGGAGAGAGAGAATGTCCATAGGGGAAGCAGCAGGTAAGGTAAGTGACTGTTGAGGGTGTGGGGGGAGAGAGAATGTCCATAGGGGAAGCAGCGGGTAAGGTAAGTGACTGTTGAGGGTGTGGGGGGAGAGAGAATGTCCATAGGGGAAGCAGCGGGTAAGGTAAGTGACTGTTGAGGGTGTGGGGGGAGAGAGAATGTCCATAGGGGAAGCAGCGGGTAAGGTAAAAGTGACTGTTGAGGGTGTGGGGGGGGGGAGAGAATGTCCATAGGGGAAGCAGCAGGTAAGGTAAGTGACTGTTGAGGGTGTGGGGAGAGAGAGAATGTCCATAGGGGAAGCAGCAGGTAAGGTAAGTGACTGTTGAGGGTGTGGGGGGGGGGGGAGAATGTCCATAGGGGAAGCAGCAGGTAAGGTAAGTGACTGTTGAGGGTGTGGGGGGAGAGAGAATGTCCATAGGGGGAAGCAGCAGGAGGGTGGAACAGGTAGCTGACTAGTGGTGGCTATTCAGCAGCCTGATGGTCTGAGGGTAGAAGCTATTGGCCAGTCTGACAGTTCTTGTCATGATGCTCCTGTACTGCGGGTGATTGAAGCGGGGAGAACAGGGCATGGCTCGGGTGGCTGAAGTCCCTGATGATCTTCTTGGGCCTGCCCTAGGTGTCCTGTAGGGCAGGCAGCCATCTTGTGCTGTGATTGTCCAATTTTAATACCACCTTTATTTGGTCCACAGAAATCACAAAGGTCCGGAGGAACTTGTTCAACCAGGAGACTATGTCCCCTTCCAAGAAGGCCAAGATGCCCAGGAGTCGGTCTGTCTCGGCCGTGGAGGGACTGAAGCGTAAAGGTCCCCAGGCGACAGAAGGTGGTGGTAACAACACTGTGTTCCATGATAGTTCAACGTTCCAAGAGCTCAGTAACAAAGGTTTTGTTAGCACCTGGGACTTACAGAGGAAATCTGCCCTTTCAGATCGACATTCCCTCCTGACCAAAAAGGTGACGGAGACGCCCCTTCATAAGCAGGTGTCCAACCGTCTGCTGCACAGGCAACAGATGGGCAGGTGAGTCCAACATGTTTTATTTTTTTAATCCTGATTATAAACGATATACTTAAATATATATAGACAGAACTAAAATATGAAGCTAACATGTAAAGTGTTGGTCCTATGTTTCATGAGCTGAAATAGAAGAGCCCAGAAATGTTCCATACATGTTGTGCACAAATTTGTTTAGATCCCTGTTAGTATTTCTCCTTTGCCAAGATAATCCATCCACCTGACAGGTGTGCCATATCAAGAAGCTGACTAAACAGCATGATCATTACACAGGTGCACCTTGTGCTGGGGGCAATAAAAGGCCACTAACACAATGCCACAGATGTCTAAAGTTTTGAGGAAGCGTGCAATTGGCATGCTGACTGCAGGAATGTCCACCAGAGCTGATGCCAGAGACTTAAAGGTTAATTTCTCTACCATCTACCGTAACCACGCCAGCTCAGGACCTCCACAACCGGCTTCTTCACCTGTGGCATCGTCTGAGACTAGCCACCTGGACAGCTGATGAAACTGGGTTTGAACAACCAATTTCTGCACAAACTGTCCGGAATGGTTTCAGGGAAGCTCATCTGTGTGCTCATCGTCCTCACCAGGGTCTTGACCTGACTGCAGTTCGGCGTCGTAACCGACTTCAGTGGGCAAATGCTCACCTCCAATGGCCACTGGCACCCTGGAGAAGTGTGCTCTTCATGGATGAATCCCGGTTTCAACTGTATCGGGCAGATGGCAGACAGCGTGTATGGCATCGTGTGAGCGAGCGGTTTGCTGATGTCAACGTTGTGAACAGTGTTCACAACGAGGTAGAGGTGGGGTTATGGTATGGACAGGCATAAGCTACGGACAATAACACAATTGCATTTTATCAATGCCAATTTGAATCCACAGAGATACTGTGACGAGATCCTGAGGCCCATGGTCGTGCCATTCATCCACCCGCCATCACATCATGTTTCAGCATGATGATGCACAGCCCCATGTCGCAAGGATCACAGGTACACAATTCCTGGAAGCTGAAAATGTCCCAGTTCTTCCATGGCCTGCATCCTTACCAGGCATGTCACCCATTTTGAGCATATTTGGGATGCTCTGGATCGAAGTGTACGACAGCGTGTTCTGGTTCCCAACACTATACAGCAACTTCTTACAGCCATTTGAAGAGGAGTTGGACAACGTTCCTTAAGCCACAATCTTGATCAACTCTATATGAAAGATGTCACGCTGCATGAGGCAAATGAGGCTCACACCAGATATTGACTTGGTTTTCTTATCCTTTTTTTAAAAGGTATCTGAAACCAATAGATGCATTTCTGTATTGCCCCTGTCATGTGAAATCCATAGATTAGGGCCTAATGAATTTATTTCAAAAGAACTGATTTCCTTATATGACCTTTAACTCGGTAAATATTTTGAAATTGTTGCAGGGTGTGTTTTATATTTTTGTGTATATTTCCACAGAATGAGGTTGGAATAATTATTTGAAATTATAAAAATGAGAATGCCTTTTTAGTGTAAGCTGTTTGAAAAGACTACCTGAAATGACTGCATGTTTTGTTGGGATGGTGTTTTGGCATGCCTGGGTCCATAGACCAGGCGGTAAATTAGTTAATAGACCAATAAGAAAGAGTTTCAAACCTCTCTGCCGATAACAGCTAGTTTTCCCCTCTCCACTCAGACCACTTCTAGTAAAATTATGTTTTGAGAAATTGCTAAGAAGCAATTTTTGTTTCTTTTTGACCATTTTAATTTAAAACAATAACAGTAAACAAAAATATTTGTTACACAGAAATTATTTGATATTGAGATTACAAGAGGGGAAAAAACTGCTTTTAATATTGAGTAGTATGAATTAACTAGTGTTGATTGACACATTAATATTAGTTAATACGAGTTATTCATATATGAAAAAATGGAGTCTTGCATCGTTGGCAGTGCAAATGGCTCATAATTTGCCTTGTTGTATTAGTTTTAACATTTTTATTTGTTTAGGAGAAGTTATTACTGTAACTGAATTGGTAGCAGTACATTGTGGGGACGATAGTGGATATGTGAAATGTCCTGTCTGTTTGATTTGTCAGGAGGTCTGTCCCGACAGACGAGTGCATCGTTGAGGAGTCGCCAGTGAAGCCTCTAGAAGGTCAGTGACTGGTGCTAAGAGTCTACATGAAACAGTCAATGTCATGTGCACATTTCTGAGATGCTCATTAACGTTTTTAATATCAACCACATCAACAATGTAATTGTATAGGTTGATAAATAGTCAGGGGTTTTAATAGTTTTTAAAATGACAATATTAAAGACATGAAAAATTATATTTATAACAGACTTGAGGAGGAGTCCAAGATTGGAGAAGTTTGCCAGGAGACATTCCAGCTTCTACTCAAGCTCCCAGCCTCGTTCCCGCAACCTGGACAAAGCTCTCTCCTCTCAGCTCCCGCTCAGTGACAGCAAAATAGGTAGGTGGACTAAACACCATTATTTCAGGTGTATCTGTATAGTTACCATCGTTCAATATTCTGTGTAGTCTTTCAGCTGACACATATTAACATCATTGTTCATTCAATTTCTGTAGGTGCGGTAAACCTGCGGTCAGTACGGTCTCCGGTTCGTCTTCTGTTTGAAGCCACACAGTCCAGGTCCAGCTGGAGGCACTTGTCTAACTCTGATGTCTTCCAGGTAACTACTTCATCTCGTTGAACATCTTCAGTTGTCATGCAGTGCATTCTGAAAGTATTCAGACCCCTTTTTCACTTTTTCCATATTTTGTTACGTCACAGCCTTATTCTAAAATGGATAAAAACATATTTTTAATCCTCATCAATCTACACACAATTCCCCCCTTCATAAATTAGACATTTTTGCACCTTTTTTATAAAAAAACAACATAAATACATTATTTACATAAGTATTCAGACCCTTTGCTATGTACTTTGTTTTTATTATGGATCCCCATTAGCTGCTGCCAAGGCAGCAACTACTGTTCCTGAGGTCCGGCAAAATTAAGGCAGTTATACAATTTTAAAAACATAAGGAGACTCAAAATTGAGCTCAGGTGTATCCTGTTTCCATTGGTCATTCTTGAGATGCTTCTATGATTTGGAAAGGTACACACCTGTCTATATAAGGTCCCACAGTTGACAGTGCATGTCAGAGCAAAAAAACAAGCCATGAGGTCGAAGGAGTTGTCCATAGAGCTCCGAGACAGGATTGTGTTGAGGCACAGATCTGGTGGAAGGGTACCTAAACATTAAGACCCCAAGAACACAGTGGCCTCCATCAAATGGAATAAGTTTGGAACCACCAGAACTCTTCCTAGAGCTGGCCGTGCAGCCAAACTGAGCAATCGTAGGAGAAGGGCCTTGGTCAGAGAGCTCTGACAGAGCTCCAGAGTTCCTCTGTGGAGATGGGGAAAAACTTCCAGAAGGACAACCATCTCTGCAGCACTCTACCAATCAGGCCTTTATGGTAGAGTAGCCAGACAGAAGCCACTCCTCAGTAAAAGGCACATGACAGCCTGCTTGGAGTTTGCCAAACGGCACCTAAAGGACTCTGGCCGTGAGAAATAAGATTCTCTGGTCTGATGAAACCAATATTGAACTATTTGGCCTGAATGCCAATGCCTGGCACCGCTCATCACCTGGCCAATACCATACCTACGGTGAAGCATGGTGGTGGCAGCATCATGCTGTGGGGATGTTTTTCAGCTGCAGGGACTGGGAGACTAGTCAGTATCGAGGGGAAAGATGAACGGAGCGAAGAACAGAGAGATCCTTGGTGATAACCTGCTCAGGACCTCAGACTGGGGCGAAGGTTCACCTTCCAACAGGACAACAACCCAAAGCACACAGCCAAGACAACTAAGGAGTGGCTTTGGGACAAGTCTCTGAATGTCCTTGCGTGGCCCAGCCATAGCCCGGACTTGAACCCGATTTTGAAAATCTCTGGAGAGACCGGAAAATAGCTGTGCAGTGATGCTCCCCATCCAACCTGACAGAGCTTGAGAGGATCTGCAGAGAAGAATGGGAGAAACTCTCCAAATACAAGTGTGCCAAGCATGTAGCGTCATACCCAAGAAGGGTCTTAATACTTATGTAAAATGTCAGATTTTTTATACATTTATCAAAACAGTTTTTGCTTTGTCATTGTGGTATTATGTGTAGATTTCTTTTAAAAATATTTTTTTTTAAATCCATTTTAGAATAAGTCTGTAATGTGAAAAAGTGAAGGGGTCTGAGTAATTGCCGAATGCACTGTATTCCACAATTTTCTTCTCCCAAGCAAAGAATAGCAATACTGATCTTAATTTGCTATACTTATTGGAAATACTTGATTGGTTTTCCTTTTCAGAGTCCAAAGAATACTCCTACAAAGTCGCCTGGTAGACACTGTAGGTCTGCTAGAGGGAGCAA
The DNA here is from genome assembly GCF_901001165.1 of Salmo trutta. Classification (NCBI taxonomy): domain Eukaryota; kingdom Metazoa; phylum Chordata; class Actinopteri; order Salmoniformes; family Salmonidae; genus Salmo; species Salmo trutta. The sequence goes on from NC_042960.1 coordinate 63,373,035, forward strand.
GACACCAAGAAGCCCTCAGACCCCCAGAACACCTAAGAACTTCAGGTCCTCCAGGCTCCAGAGTTACTCGGTCACAGACAGCCAGATGGCAGGGCCCTCTCACGGGCAGGGCGGCATGGCCCTGAGATCCCCAGCCAGGAGGAGCCTGGTGCTGGAGATGCCCCAAAAGGAGAGCCCTCTGAAGGGCATCCTGAGGACTCCGGTCAAGACATTACTGGGGCGTCTGTCTCCCATCGGCCCTCGCCTGCTCCAGAGCCCACCCTGTTCCAGAACGCCCAGGAAGCACGTCACCTGGTCCCCTTCTCCACAGAAACTTAGAGTCGCAGAGACTGACACACCCTTCAAGGTGCCTGAATCGCCTCACCTTTCCACACGACGCTCTCCAAGGCTGTTGATGAACACACCCGACAAGTTCTGCAGTCCGCTCAAGAGTCCCAGCAGCAAACAGGCGATATCTAAAACTCCAGAAAAAGTAGTACAGAGATTGCACAGAATTTCCCCCCAAGGATCTCTGTCCAGGATTCCGGAAAATTCTTCTGCAGGTGGCGTTGAGGTGATGCCAGAGAAAAGTGGACGTCAGAGGTCTTCCAAACGGCTTATCGGAAAGTTCAACACACCTGTTAAGGATGAGCAGGACCTCCCTGATCAGAAACACCACTCTTCTGGTTCCACACCACCTCCTGACCACCCACCCACTCCCACAACCCCCAGGAAATCTCTGAGCCCAGCCCACGGCATGCTCACACCGTCTGGAGGAACCCCTGTTGAAGAATCTCTCTCCATGCCTCCGCACCAAGGCATGCTCACACCGACGAAAAGGACCTCAGGATTGTCAAGGTCCGTAACGTCACCAAAGACTCTTGTCAAAACCCAACTGAATAAAACGACTGTTGTCACCACCTCTTCAGCGAAACGTTTGACCAGGACAAGCTCTGGCCAGGGTGTGCAAGCTAAAACCAGGCAGAACCTGATATCCCTGTCCAATGAGAGTTTAACTGTAGTAAAAGCCAGCACGGATCTTACGAGTAAGGAAACCAGTGACACCGTGTCCAGTGGAAATGTGCCGCTGGACTTTCACGAGAGGGAGCCGTCTTCCCAGGCCTTGGGGGGAGAGATGGGGGCCAGCTCGCAGCAACTTGACTCTTCCCAGTTCAGCACCACCTCCGAGGACGAGAGCATCGACATCTCCGAGGCCAAAGTGGTCATGACCCAAAACACTGACGGCCTCAAGATGAACATATCCTTCTCCAGGAAACCCTCAAAGACCGACGACCAAGTCTTCCAGTTCACCGGAGCCTCTACCAAACAGCCAATACCCGCAGAAACCAGTAAACCTGGGAGAAGCTACGGTTTCCGCCAGACCCCTGACCGCCAGCAGAGGGAGGCGGCAGTCCGTTGGGGGTACTCCACTGAACCATCTCGGTTCTCCACCCCCAGGACTTCAGGAACAAGTCGCAAGAAGGAGCTCGTCACCCCGAACCCCCTAACATACAAAGTGGAGCTGGAGATGCAAGCGTCGGGGCTGCCCAAGCTTAAGTTAAAGCGCATGGACTCTTTCAATGCTGGGGATGGGGCTGCAGGGTCTCCGACTCCCACTGGCAGTATGAACCTCCCCCACACGGACAGCCCTCTCGCGCTCTGCTCCAAACACAGAGACCCCGGTCACGTTTCGCCATCGCTATGCACTCCCGCCAAGGGCACTCCGGGGAAAGGGGGCTTCCAGACATACATCTGCCAGTCCTACACCCCCACGCGCCACCCCGCAGGGACCATGTCCCCCCTGGGCACAGCTGAGCTCATCCCCCTGACCCCGTCCCCCCAGAGCATGGGGAGGTCCACCCCAGAGAGCCTCAACAGCTGGCCCCGCAAGAAGAGGGCTCGGCCTGGTGTGGTGGGGGGCAAGCAGCGGGGACTGAAGGAGGAGCACCTACTAGAGGGGCTGGAGATGTTGGACGAGGCAGAGCTGGAGGGAATCTACAGACTGAAGGAGACTGACGCACTACTACTGGCTCCCACGTACAGCCAGGTTACCAGGTCCTCCTCTGGTAAGAGAGCAGGCTCTCCCCTGGACCAGCTGGAGGACATGGAATGGATGGAGAACCAGGTTCAGCAGGCTGAAGGTGCCGAGCCTCTGAAAGATGAAGAATCCGTCTTGGCCACTGGAACTGTTCACTGTGAGTTTTTATTAATTGAATTTATTCATATGATTCCTCTAATGGTAAACTTTTCATCTGTTTATTGATTAGCAATAGTTGATTTTTGTTTGTTGGTTTGATTATCTTCAGCAGTGGTAACACCCCCGAGCTCTAAGGTGAGGAAGCCAGTGTCTGCCAGTGGGATTCTAGCCCTCACTCAGTCGCCCATGTTATTCAAGGGGAAGGCAGGTTCTGCCACCAAGAGATCTCATCATTTTATAGGTGAGATTATGCTCAGACTTATTTTGCTTGTATGTATGTTTATTATTCTACAACCACTGTTTAGTTTAGTTCGTAATATCTCAGCTAGGAATTTTCAAATATGCCATTTTAGTTCAGAAAAGGCTAAATGATGTGTGAAGAAATGTACATCTGATTGTCTTTTAGATGAAGCCCATTCTCAGAAGAAGATTGAGTTTGAGTTGGAGCGCTCTCCCTTCAGCCAGCCCCCCAGGCGGTCAACTACAAGAAACACCTACAGTAGGAAGAGACTGCTGGACTGACCTGGACTGTCCTGGCCTGGAATAGCCTGGACTAGCCTGGAATAGCCTGGACTGACCCAGCAAGTCACCCTGTCAGACTTCTTTCAACCCAGCAACAGTTTTGTAAGGTATTCTTTAAACAGGGGGCCCTGTTGATTATTTCATATGAAGCCTCAGAAAAAAGTTCTGCCACAACCTGTCCCAAGAGAACATCTTTGAACACTTTTTGGATTTTTCTCCAACCCTGGGTTGATGGCTGGTTCCTTTGGTTTGGGATGTGTATGACAGAAGTACTTTCTTGCGATATTTGTGACTCTATAAGGTCAAATACAAACACGTTTTTTTTTTTTCTCTCTCTTTGGATCAAAAGCGTTATTTGAACTATATTACAATCAATTCACATCATGAACGTTTAAGAGATTTATGGTTCTTAATGTTTATTTATTGGATAGTTTGTTGGTTGATTTTTTTTTTTGGTCACCAATACTACTTTTTCGTAAAAGGGAAGATATGTACATATGTTTATATATTGAAATTATTTTGTAAATAAAAGCTTAACTCTTAAATAAAGCAATTAACATTCCTAATTTGACTGTTTTTAAAACAAATGATTTGTACTGTATTATTTGTATACCAAGATTAGTAAAGTTACCCATAACTGGGCTGAAATGGACACCTGCTCGTCGAACATCTCATTCCAAAATCAAGGGCATTAATATGGAGTTGGTCCCCCCCCCCCTTTGCTGCTATAACAGTCTCCACTCTTCTGGGACGGATTTTCACTAGATGTTGGAACATTGCTGCGGGGACTTGCTTCCAATTCAGCCATGCGCATTAGTGAGGTCGGGCACTGCTATTGGGCAATTAGGGCTGGCTCGCAGTCTGTGTTTCAAGTTCTTCCACACCAATCTCGACAAACCATTTCTGTATGGACCTCGCTTTGTGAATGGGGACATTGTCATGCTGAAACAGGAAAGGGCCTTCCCCAAACTGTTGCCACAAAGTTGTAAACACAGAATTGTCTTGAATGTCATTGTATGCTGTTGCGTTAAGATTTCCCTTCACTGGAACTAAGGGTCTAGCCCGAACCACGAAAATCAGACAGACCATTATTCCTCCTCCACCAGACTTTACAGTTGGCACTATGCATTGGGACAGGTAGCATTCTTCTGGCATCCGTCAAACCTAGATTCGTCCATTGGACTGCCAGATGGCGAAGCGTGATTCATCACTCCAGAGAACCCAGAGTCCAATGGCGGCGAGCTTTACACCACTCCAGCATTGCACATGGTGATCTTAGGCATGGAAAGCAATTTCATGAAGCTCCCGACGAACAGTCCTTGCGCTGACGTTGCTTCTAGAGGCAGTTTGGATCTTGGTAGTGAGTTTTGCAACCAAGGACAGGCAATTTTTACCTACTAAGTGCTTCAGCACTCGGCGGTCCCGTTCTGTGAGCTTGTGTGGCCTACCACTTCTCGGGTTGAGCCGTTGTTGCTCCTAGATGTTTCCACTTCACAATAACAGCACTTACAGTTGACCGGAGAAGCTCGAGCAGGACAGAAATTTAACGAAGGGTAGGTGCCTATGACGGTGCCATGTTGAAAGTCACTGAGCTCTTCAGTACGGGCCATTCTACTGCCAATGTTCGTGTATGGAAATTGCATGGCTTTGTGCTCAATTTTATACACCTGTCAGAATTAGGTATGGCTGAAATAGCCAAATCCACTCATTTGAAGTGGTGTCCACATACTTTTGGCCATAGTGTAATCGTTTTATCTTTAAATATCAATATTTCTAGATTGTTTGTGGTAGATTTTATATTTTAAAGTATTTTAAATTCCTTTTCACAAAACAATATAAAATAGTTAACCATATATAAGATATTAAAGTTATTTGAATTAAATAAAATGAAAAACTAATACCACAATTATTAGTGTTTATTAAAAATATATAAGTAACGTTCTTTATCGTTAGAATCCCCCCCAATGTTCAATGTTCACTGAATGTTCAGTATGTGACTGACAAGGTATCAAGTCTGGGTTGTTTACACTATTCGAGATTTGTGCTAGCCTAGTTGGCTGAAGGTAAGGCCACACTGAGATGCATGAACTTGGATGAAATCAAAAATGACATGGGGATAGACCTACATCATTATCTACTTTTTTTTCAGATTAATTGCATACTTAACAAAGGCGGACATATTGTGTGTTTTTGCATAAACAATCACGTTAGTTGTTATTCATCCAGCAACCGATGACTTCCATTGAAAAAACTATTGGCTCAATACAGATTCAAAATACATACAAAATTGGCTCAATACAGGCTCAATACAGACGCAAAATCTCACTGTTGTGGCCATAATCAAAAACCTAGGCGTTAGCTCTGGGAACTAAAATTAGTCATTAGTTTTCTGGCACGAGTACTCATGCAAGTCATTGTGCAAACTAGATTGGTTATAGTTGAAATAGGAAGTTAACATACACCTTAGTCAAATACATTTAAACTCAGTTTTTCACAATTCCTGACATTTAATCCTAGTAAAAATTCCTTGTCTTAGGTTAGTTAGGATCACCACTTTATTTGAAGAATGTGAAATGTCAGAATATTAGTAGAGAGAATTATTTATTTCAGCTTTTATTTCTTTCATCACATTCCCAGTGGGTCAGAAGTTTACCTACACTCAGTTAGTATTTGGTAGCATTGTCTTTAAATTGTTTAACTTGGGTCAAACGTGCACTTTTCGCACCAAAGTACGTTCATCTCTAGGAGACAGAACGCATCTCCGGTACGACGGCTGCGTGGTCCCATGGTGTTTATACACTGCTCAAAGAAATAAAGGGAACACTAAAACAACACATCCTAGATCTGAATGAATGAAATAATCTTAATAAATACTTTTTTCTTTACATAGTTGAATGTGCTGACAACAAAATCACACAAAAATAATCAATGGAAATCCAATTTATCAACCCATGGAGGTCTGGATTTGGAGTCACTCAAAATTAAAGTGGAAAACCACACTACAGGCTGATCCAACTTTGATGTAATGTCCTTTAAAACAAGTCAAAATAAGGCTCAGTAGTGTGTGTGGCCTCCACGTACCTGTATGACCTCCCTACAATGCCTGGGCATGCTCCTGATGAGGTGGCGGATGGTCTCCTGAGGGATCTCCTCCCAGACCTGGACTAAAGCATCCGCCAACTCCTGGACAGTCTGTGGTGCAACGTGGCGTTGGTGGATGGAGCGAGACATGATGTCCCAGATGTGCTCAATTGGATTCAGGTCTGGGGAACGGGCGGGCCAGTCCATAGCATCAATGCCTTCCTCTTGCAGGAACTGCTGACACATTCCAGCCACATGAGGTCCAGCATTGTCTTGCATTAGGAGGAACCCAGGGCCAACCGCACCAGCATATGGTCTCACAAGGGGTCTGAGGATCTCATCTCGGTACCTAATGGCAGTCAGGCTACCTCTGGCGAGCACATGGAGGGCTGTGCGGCCCCCCAAAGAAATGCCACTCCACACCATGACTGACACACCGCCAAACCGGTCATGCTGGAGGCTGTTGCAGGCAGCAGAACGTTCTCCACGGCGTCTCCAGACTGTCACGTCTGTCACGTGCTCAGTGTGAACCTGCTTTCATCTGTGAAGAGCACAGGGCGCCAGTGGCGAATTTGCCAATCTTGGTGTTCTCTGGCAAATGCCAAACGTCCTGCACGGTGTTGGGCTGTAAGCACAACCCCCACCTGTGGACGTCGGGCACTCATACCACCCTCATGGAGTCTGTTTCTGACCGTTTGAGCAGACACATGCACATTTGTGGCCTGCTGGAGGTCATTTTGCAGGGCTCTGGTAGTGCTCCTCCTGCTCCTCCTTCCACAAAGGCGGAGGTAGCGGTCCTGCTGCTGGGTTGTTGCCCTCCTACGGCCTCCTCCACATCTCCTGATGTACTGGCCTGTCTCCTGGTAGCGCCTCCATGCTCTGGACACTATGCTGACAGACACAGCAAACCTTCTTGCCACAGCTCGCATTGATGTGCCATCCTGGATGAGCTGCACTACCTGAGCCACTTGTGTGGGGTGTAGACTCCATCTCATGCTACCACTAGAGTGAAAGCACCGCCAGCATTCAAAAGTGACCAAAACATCAGCCAGGAAGCATAGGAACTGAGAAGTGGTCTGTGGTCTCCACCTGCAGAACCACTCCTTTATTGGGGGTGTCTTGCTAATTGCCTGTAATTTCCACCTGTTGTCTATTCCATTTGCACAACAGCATGTGAAATGTATTGTCAATCAGTGTTGCTTCCTAAGTGGACAGTTTGATTTCACAGAAGTGTGATTGACTTGGAGTTACATTGTGTTGTTTAAGTGTTCCCTTTATTTTTTTGAGCAGTGTACTTGCGTACTATTGTTTGTACAGATGAAATTGCTTCCAAGGATGAACCCGACATGTGGAGGTCTACGATTCTTTTTCTGAGGTCTTGGCTGATTTCTTTTGATTTTCCCATGTCAAGCAAAGAGGCACGGAGTTTGAAGGTAGGCCTTGAAATACATCCACAGGTACACCTCCAATTGACTCAAATTATGTCAATTAGCCAATCAGAAGCTTCTAAAGCCATGACATCATTTTTGGGGAATTTTCCAAGCTGTTTAAAGGCACAGTCAACTTAGTGTATGTAAACTTCTGACCCACTGGAATTGTGATACAGTGAAATAATCTGTCTGTAAACAATTGTTGGAAAAATGACTTGTGTCATGCACAAAGTAGATGTCCTAACCGACTTGCCAAAACTATAGTTTGTTAACAAGAAATGTGTGGAGTGGTTGAAAAACGAGTTTTAATGACTCCAACCTAAGTGTATGTAAACTTCCGACGACTTCAACTGTACGTTCTGAACCACTTTTTGTCATTCTCAGTTTTAATTTCTGTACCTGTAACAATTTTTCAAACAAGATACAAGTTAGGCCTATTATTTATTTTAAAACATTTGTTCAAAGTCTCCATCACTGGACCCAGTGGATGGGCAGTAAACCGGTCAGGGTGTTTTTTTTGTCTTTTACCTTATCAGCAGGTATATTTGACAAAAGGCACCTGATAGTCTAACTCTGAAATCACCCTTTCCTGTTCAAAGGTCAGAGCTATAAAGTACATCTCCCTTTATCTTCCAACTCTAGTGAGCGACGCAAACGGACCTTGGTCGGTTCTGTTTTCGTAGACCGTATAGACCCCATTAGTCGTGTGTACGTGTGTGTGTGTGTGTGTGTGTCTCAGGTGAACTGGTAGGCGTTAGTCATGTGTGTGTGCACAATCAACTCGAAGGGAGATAAGGACCCACCACGCCTCACAGGTCTACGGGGGCTGCCAAAGGCATCAATGGGCTGTACCGTCCAGTAACTGAAACAAAGCGAGTACTCCAACAAGGTGAGATAATCCTACATATATTTCACATCTGTAGTGTGTCACAAAAAACTTACAATGTATAAATGCTTTACACATTTTAATAATTGGTTTGCCATGAATGTTAACTCAATTATCATACCATATTATGATATTTTTTAACAATTTATTATTTATTGCAGTTTTGTCATTCAGTAGTAGACTGCTGTTTTACAGAATTATTCCACATGATAAGAGACTGCTAATTGCTAAATTGTAATGCAAATACATATTTTTTGCAATTATTCCTCCTGCAATGGAAATGCCTTTATAAAGAAACTTCTCTTGCATAATTTCCTCCTGTGAACTTTGATCAGATAACGTATAAGCTTGCTATTTCCTCATTTCATGTCTTGATCACTGCATTATCCCCTGCTAAATAGTCCTACCTAAAAGTCTCCCTCAGAATACAGTATTGCAATAATCTTGCCTTGACCTTTCAGTTGAATTAGGCATATGGCTGAAGAGGGACGTGTGCATCTTTAAATGTTTTGTATCTCCTAAGCAATATATTTAGCCACTATAGTTGTCCTTGGTGCCTACAAAAAGTCAGAGCGCCTTTCTAAACTCTTGGATCCTGCGATGCATGCTGACTGGTCCAACTAGACTATTGTGTAATTGCGCAAACGCCAGTAGCATACTGTAGGTTTTGTTGGTTTGGCTTAATAAAGCATAATGTTTGTCATATTCCAACTTATTGATAAAATAATTTGATAAACCAATTAAGAAAATGCCAAGAGTATCATCGAGTTGTTCTAATTTGTATTTTAAGGATTAAACCGTTAGCCTTACTACACCCACCCATAACGCGTTGCATTGTTACTTGGGAGTCTAGTTATGAGACGTTTGTCCGTGAGCAATGTTACCTCTAAAACGTTCAAGCGCAAACTTCCAGGGCGCGTTTACTGTGAACGCTGAGGCTGTACTCGCTTTAAGTTAGTTCTACCAGTGGCCAAGTAGGATACTATGCCTATTTTATCATAATGTAGGCCTAACAGAGTAGCCTACCATCAAAAACAATGGAAAAATACATCCCATAACATTTTTAAAACGGAAATAGCTGTTCTATCATTCAGCCAACACTAGAAGTCAATGTGTGGTGTTCAATGAGACTACATTCCATGAGACTTTTGGGGGGGGAAAAACGTGCAGGACTGGACATTATTAACCTGTTCATCCACTGGTCCTTCAGACCAGGTGACAAAACATGTTGTTGTGTTTGATGCAAGAAACCACTTCACAAAATAAAATGCATTATTATTCCCATACCATTATTACAGAGAATCAGACACATGATGCTACCCTCTGCCTATTGGCTGCTTAGCTTATTCAACCCTTGTCTTAAGATGCAACACTGCCCCTTCAATTATATATTTTTTTGTCTCTTTATCTGACTCACTTTTCCAACATGTCTCGAAATGTGCACGTTGTGTGCTCTGTAGGACGCAATCACTCCCCTATTGCTGACTACAAATGATCTATAACTGGGTTAATAACTCATTAGATGGATATAATATGGCCAATATACTACAGCTGAGTGCTGTATCCAGGCACTCCGCAATGCGTCGTGTCTAAGAACAGCCCTTAGCTGTGGTATATTGGCCATATACCACACCTCTTTGGGCCTTATTGCTTAAATAGTCATACTGCAGCTCTGATTGGCTATGCCGTGTAGAGTACGGGCAGCCATAGAAACCTACTCCTGTGCTTCTGCCTACAGTACAACACAATGTCTTGCATAGTTCGTTTTGTTTCAGTATGTTGCATTGAAAGTGGCCAATATTGCATTGATTTGATCACAATTGCCGCAGTAGAGGGAAACATTGTGCTTCTCTCAGTGGGCTGATATGTCTTCTGCGCTCTGTACAACAGTCCTGGGGGAGCTGCTCGGGGCTAGTGCGCGGTGGTCTCGGGGCTAGTGCGCGGCGGTCTCGGGACTAGTGCGCGGCGGTCTCGGGACTAGTGCGCGGCGGTCTCGGGACTAGTGCGCGGCGGTCTCGGGGCTAGTGCGCAGCTTAGAGGGAACATATAGGGTGGTAGCCTACTTGTTCTAATTGAGTTTGACAAAATGTATTGTTTAATCTGACATTTCTAATTTAATATTTCTCAATTCAATAGTGTTTCATTAACACAATTAAATTATGTCGATCTGTAATAGCAATGTAATAAAACATTTTTAAAAAACTCTTTCCAGTAGGACTAACTACTGTCCAACACTGAATTAAGTAGGCTGGCGTGCATGGGAATTGAGAGCGTTTTGAAAGGAGGGGTGAAATACACACGGACCTATAGCCTAGTCCAGCCGCTTCGTCTGTTGCTGCAGTCACACCACGCGCCGGTCTCCTCTTCCAGTCTCACTCATCTTATCCTCTCTGATTTCCCTCCTTTCCTTTTAGACTCGTAGCATCACCAAGGCTCACATTCCATTCATCCATCCAGCCCTCTCAAAAACTCTGGAAATAAAACAATGGCGAACAACTTTGCCAGAATTTTGTCCGGCAAACGGAATGTGGGTATTATGTCATTAGTTGGAGCCGGGTCTTTGACAGCGGCCTTTCTGCTCAACCGTGAACATGTCACCGCCGGAGCGCAAGTACGGAGAGTGTACCCTGCCAGGTAACCCACGACGCCCGTTATTGCGCTATATGGACATTCAGTCCAGCCATTTGTCATTCTGTAGACCTGTTGTTTTAGATGCAATAATACATAAGTAAAAGTCTACGCTGACCTACACTGAATTCTCTGACTGTCAAAACTGGAGACTAGATGCCATTATTTTAGCAGCAGCATTGTATGAATGTGCTATTTCGAGTCGGTTCTTTCTTACTTAGCTTTTTGTGGAAATGATAAATGACCTAGGCCTGTTTTATTCATGAAATGTTCAATCTGTATTCCGCCTCATGTTTTTTATGCCTAATGATGAAAGATAAATATAAAGCAATTCAAATGTATAAGAGTGCTCTGAATGCATGGACCACTGATGGAATGTTTCGCCAACAATATGTAGACAACAATGATACGCTCTAATTCATTATTTGGTGAGATAGACAGGTGTGTTTTTTTTTCTTCCAGAACCATGTTGGAATGGTCTAGAATGAATCTAGAATCTCCTTATATGACTTGCATGGGGGCTGGGCTAAAACTCAGCTTTATGGTTTTATAATGATAGGTAGAATCTACCGCAAAACCGATTAGAGAAGATGCTGGAGGCAAAATGCAAAACTGGACAAACCGATTGCATAACGCGTAGGCCTATTAAGAAATATAGGATATTCCGTTTCCAAAGCATAGTCGAAGAATGCTCGACGTCTGCTGCGATCAGATTGTAGCATGTATGGTTGCACTGTTGTGCCTGTGATGACCGCGCACTGTGCCATGTGTAGGCTAAACATAGCGCGGATGCGCTGGTATGTCTTATTAAGAAAAGCACAGGTAGATTAGAACAGAGTGATGGATGGAAATCACTGTAGCTGTTGGATATTGAGTAGCCTAGGTTACATTGCAGCGAGTCGTAAGGCTGTAATTATCATAATGGTGTCATCAATCACGTATTTCCTATATAGCTTTTATATATATTTATTTTTTGTAGTTAGTCCTACAAAAATTGCTAAATCATTGTCTTTGAGAACCACAAGGATAATAAATAAATAAAAAAATATATATATTTTTTAAATTAATTTATTTTTATTTTTTATTATCCTTGTGGTTCTCAAAGACAATGATTTAGCAATTTTTGTCTGTATGACTGAATGTATCCCGACAGTGCGGAGTACCCGGACCTGCGCAAGCACAACAACTGCATGGCCAGCCACCTGACACCTGCCATCTATGCCAAGCTGGTGGACAAGGCCACGCCCAACGGCTACACTCTGGACCAGGCCATCCAGACTGGCGTGGACAACCCCGGGCACCCCTTCATCAAGACCGTGGGCATGGTGGCAGGGGACGAGGAGTCCTATGAGGTCAGAGCAGGCAGCAGTTAGATGTCATGAATGCAGATGACAGATGTATAGTTTTCATCAGGGTGAAATCATAGGCTGTCTATTTTCTCAGTTCCTCCGCTCTAACAAAGCATATTGGAGGAGAGGATCCAATGTCCCCTCTGGATCTCAACCTCAAAATTAGCTTTACATAAAAAAAATAAGTAAAACTGTTTTTGGTTTGTCATTATGGGGTATTGTGTGTAGATTGATGAGGGGAAAATAACAATTTAATTCATTTTAGAATAAGGCTGTATCGTAACAAAATGTGGAAAATGTCAAGGGGACTGAATACTTTCCGAATGTACTGCATATATTCAATATCTGCTTTTTTTAATAGGTGTCCTTCTTTGTTTGACGTTTCTTAAAGCCATAAAAAGCCCATTTAGTCGATAAGCTACATTTATGTCAGCTACATTAACAATGAATGAGTACTCTGCCTTTTGATATTTTCTGACATGAGGAGGAACAAGAGCAGTGGTCAATTGACCACATTTGATATTACAATCCCAGACACTTAATCTGACAATGGAGAACAGGCGCACCCGATCCCCCTGTCCCATTTCAGACTGAGACCATCTACCACTGCACCAGAGGGGTGTTGGTTTTAGGATAGAGGAGACTTTTTCATTTGGGATCACATCATTTGGTCATCAGTTTTATTGCTTGCTATGAGACTACACCTACTCAGAGACATTGCTATAATAGTATAGTATAAATCATACTAGAGTACAATACTATACTGTAAGCCTGTCTAATAGTTTGTAAAGTGACAGTGATTCTCTTAATGTAGTCTACAAGGGGGCAGCATGTAGCCTAGTGGTTAGAGTGTAGAGGCGGCAGGTAGCCTAGTGGTTAGAGTGTAGAGGCGGCAGGTAGCCTAGTGGTTAGAGTGTAGAGGCGGCAGGTAGTCTAGTGGTTAGAGTGTAGAGGCGGCAGGGTAGCCTGGTGGGTAGGAGCGTTGGGCCAGAAACCGAAAGGTTGGTGGATCGAATCCCCGAGCTGACAAGGTAAAAATCTGTCGTTCTGTCCCTGAGCAAGGCAGTTAACCCACTGTTCCCCGGGTGCCGATGCCGTGGATGTCGATTTAAGGCAGCCCCCCCCCCCCCACCTCTCTGATTCAGAGGGGTTGGGTTAAAGGTGGAAGACACATTTCAGTTGAAGGCATTCAGCTATACAACTGACTAGGTATCCCCCTTTCCCATAACTCCTAACCAAATGAGAGACTGTATAATGATGACATTTTTGATGTGGGGGGATTTCAGGTGTTTGCAGACCTCCTTGACCCGGTCATCAAGGAGAGGCACAATGGCTACGACCCTCAGACTATGACCCATCCCACCGACTTGGACTCCAGCAAGGTACAGAGATACAACTTCACTGAAAACAACAGTATGGGCTGTGTCTGGTCAAAAGTAGTGCACTATATAGAGAATAGGGTGCCAGTGTGCCCTCATCAGTGAGATTTCTAGAACTGGCTGAATGGTGGAGCTGTCCTTAAGCTAAGTTTGCCCTGACCGTCACTATCTCTACCTGGTCACACCACACACAGACCATGTTAGGTGTCGCATATTTAACATTAGAAAGTGGACAGATTCACTCACTGGACGCTATACTAATCAGTGATACCAGCTAATATTATATCGTTAGGCAGTAAATCGATTGTCCATACTGGAACGTTAATCATACATTATGTTGTATTACATGAATGTCGTTTCTGTCTGATGAAAACCTCTTGTCTCCAAAACAGAAACCTTTCAGGAAATTGAAAACAAATGACCATATTTTCTCTTTAACGAACATATAATTCTGAAACTAGAAGCTTAAATTAAATGTTCAGAGTACATTGAGGGAAGTTACTGCTTTAAATAAAAACATTTTTAAATGTCACAATGTTTTCGTCAGACAGCGATGATATGTTATATGCTACAAAGAATGTAAATTACTGTATATGGCATAGAAATCACATATCAAAGGAACCTAATGTAGGATCGATAATCATGTCATGACTTACTTAAATCATTTAGCTTTTTGGGGAGCATAGGTCATTCACAAATTTCCTTCATGTCGGTTTCATGATACTAGGCCTAACTGTCATACTATTTACTACTATTTACTACTATTTACTACTACACTACCCTGTTCGTTATTTTTTCTGTTTCCCTCCGTCTGTCAGCTCAAGTCGGGCAAATTCGACGAGCGCTACGTGCTGTCGTCGCGGGTCAGGACGGGCCGTAGCATCAGGGGACTGAGCCTGCCCCCGGCGTGTACCCGGGCAGAGCGCCGGGAGGTAGAGAAGGTGGTGGTGGACGCCCTGGCTGGCCTGAAGGGGGACCTGGCGGGGACATATTACAGCCTCACCCACATGACAGACCAGGAGCAGCAGCAGCTCATTGACGTGAGTCAGGATGCCAATCCATTTGAAGACCTAAAGGACCGGAGAGAAACAATAGCAGATATGTTTTGTTAGGCATTGATGTTGTTCCCCTTTCATTAAGACAGCATTTCCTGTCTCTACTGTGTTGACACAGGACCACTTCCTGTTCGATAAACCCGTGTCCCCTCTGCTGACCTGTTCGGGGATGGCCCGCGATTGGCCAGATGCACGTGGTATCTGGTAAGCTGTTGGTTATAGATACAGAACCTTAGTGGTCATAACGGTGAAAGGTGATTTTGATTATTGTCTCTTAGTTATTATTTGCATACAGTTGGTGCTACACATCACCATGACCCTTCTTTATGGAGGTTTTCCATCTAGCAAACTGACAATGTCCACTAGCTTGTATCTCCTGTAGACTGAGCCTTAGACTCTCCTGTAGACTGAGCCTTAGATGTACATTAGTGATGCAGACAATGCCCTCTCCGCATTGAGTTTCAGTTGGTGCCCAGAAATAGCCTGATGCCAACCGCTACTCTGCCAGGACCTGCTCCAGCCTTTCTCTACCCATCTACAGCATGCCACCTGCTACCCTGCCAGGACCTGCTCCAGCCTTTCTCTACCCATCTACAGCATGCCAACCTCTCCTCTATAATTCATCCTCAGGGCTCTAAATTAAAAATGTTCTGAGAGCTCTCTCCCCCTTTCATGCTTCTATCTGCTCTCCTGGCTTCAGACCTATCCATTACTTCATTCAATTCTCTAATTGTTTTCAGGAGGCCAATGGGGCAAATATGCCATTTTCTATAATGCAATGCATTGCAAGAAAATTTTTGCTTATATGGAAATACTGTATCCATTACAATGCAATTTGATTATTGCGTATGTGGCAATACTGTACACCGCCACCATCACCTCAATGAAGTTATAACGTATGGGAAATGGAACCTGGACATTAACTCTAGCTGGTACAATAAAGGATAGAGAAATGATCTCTCTGTCATGTATAAATAGTTTAACTCAATCCAATTTCAGGGATGCTCTGAGCTCCTTTTTATAGACCACCCGGATCAAACCTGATTACCGAC
This sequence comes from Salmo trutta, assembly GCF_901001165.1. NCBI lineage: Eukaryota > Metazoa > Chordata > Actinopteri > Salmoniformes > Salmonidae > Salmo > Salmo trutta. The sequence continues at coordinate 63,388,593 of NC_042960.1, forward strand.
AGAAAGGAGAAGCAGAACCTTCTATTTTGTAAATAAAGGCCTCTGAGGAAAAGCATTTATTATCAACGATCGTGATCAGCTCCTCTGAAATAGTCTATGTACACTGGTGGGAGCGCTGGCATCCCATGACATTAGGAAGCACTACACAAGTATTGATTTAAGAGTGTGTTTTGTGTAGTTTTTATTTTAGTTTAAATTAGTATTGATACGTTTTGTGTTTTCAACCCTCGCTACTCCTTTGTACCAAACCCAGGCATAACAACACGAAGACCTTCCTGATCTGGATCAATGAAGAGGATCACACCAGAGTCATCTCTATGGAGAAGGGAGGCAACATGAAGAGAGTGTTTGACCGCTTCTGCACAGGCCTGAAAGAGGTGCGTGCACACACACACACACACACACACACACACACACACACCGACCATTATGTGGCTGCCGGTGAATGTATGCAAGACAAAAATACATCTCAGGGCAAATAAAGTTGTAATCGAATGTTTTTCATCTAGTCTAAAGTGAAAGGTTTGTTCAGGTGGAGAGGCTGATCCAGGAGAAAGGCTGGGAGTTCATGTGGAATGAGAGACTGGGCTACATCCTCACGTGCCCCTCTAACCTGGGCACTGGGCTCCGTGCTGGAGTACACGTCAACCTGCCCAAGCTCAGCAAGGTAACCTCTAATCAAGAGCACCAACAAGCATTTTACATTGACATGGGTTAACTAATTAGGGTCAAGTGCGTCGCTCAAGGCCACATCCAACAGATGTTTCACCTCGTCGGCTTGGAGATTCGAACCAGTGACCTTTCGGTTGCCAGCTCTTAACCGCTAGGCTACCTGCCACCCACATCATTCCCAACCCACAGGCTAGCTTGGGATTTTCCAAATACAGATTCATAAATACACAAACCCCTTAAATTCAAATCTGGACCTCGAAGCCAGTTCCACTGCTCCCCCCCCCCCCCCTCTTCCCCTGTAATCAGAGACTGATGTAGATATGGGACATCAGGTAGAACCGAAAACCAGCAGTCCTCCAGACCTCCATGGTAGGACTTTGAATGAAACCTATACCCTTACACCAGGGACCAATACGATCCCCACTAGTCAGTCATCCACCACCCACCGTCTTCTGAATGTTTCTCTTTGTTAGGGCACAGCGTAACAGAAAAAATAAATGTAAACGGGAAAGCGAGCGTTGAGATGGTATCTCTCCATTTTCCAACCGTTTTCCTGTTTGGGCGTCTACTAAAAGTGACTCCTGTCTGGTAAACCTACAGGACCCCCGCTTCACTAAGATCCTGGACAACCTGCGTCTGCAGAAGAGAGGAACCGGGGGAGTGGACACTGCAGCCGTGGGAAGCACCTTCGACATCTCCAACCTGGACAGACTGGGCCAGTCAGAGGTAATGGGGGAATAGATTGTGTTAGATTTAGACACTGATCTTAGGTTGGTTTAACAGTGTTTTTCCCACTACTAATGGGTTCAGTTGGGTTTAGGAGGAGGGGAAGCTGTTCCTAGATCTGTACCTAGGAGAAATGTCATCCCACACAGCTACTGGGTGCATCTCAATAGTTTAAAATGGCGTACTCTCCATTACCGGCGGCTACATTACAAGGCCATGCAAAATAAATTCACTTGGTCATTACAACTGGTACGACCGGGCAAATTTTTCCCAGAAGGGATCGAGATGGAGGACATTCCTCAGTAGCCTACGCTCCTTTTAGGAGGAGCCAAAGGCTTAATTCAAGTCAAATTTATTACCCATTACAGATGGTAGGGGGAGTGTAGCAAATCCATTCGCTTTACCCATCAGTCAAGTGAATGAAGGGATATGAGAGAGGAATCCATTTTAGACTATAGAGATGCGGCCATGGGTTGCACTGGAAGGCTTGAGAAATGTCTTGAGGAGAGAGACTGTCATGCCTGTGTTTAAACCTAACTCTCTCCTGTGTCTGCATGGGAGACATAAGTCAAGCACACATCCGTTCTCTACGGTGTGAATCCTGTACACATCAGTATTCTGTACTGTGTGAATCCTGTACACATCACTATTCTGTACGGTGTGAATCCTGTACACATCAGTATTGTCATGCATGGGTTGTATGGTTGGATTTATTAACATGGGTTGTATGGTGGGATTTATTAACATGGGTTGTATGGTGGGATTTATTAACATGGGTTGTATGGTGGGATTTATTAACATGGGTTGTATGGTGGGATTTATTAACATGGGTTGTATGGTGGGATTTATTAACATGGGTTGTAATGGTGGGATTTATTAACATGGGTTGTATGATGGGATTTATTAACATGGGTTGTATGATGGGTGAATGCATGGTCAGAAGGTGGGGTAGATCCTCTCATAACACTGTGCATTGACACATACACACATGATTCAGCTAATCAAGATGTGGTTGATCAGTTGAATCAGGAACGAGGTATTACAGCACTGGGAATGAAAGCCATGCATACACTGCAGCTCTCCAGGACTAGTCACTGAGGAATGGAAGGGCAAGTTTGAAAGAGTGAAAGAATGATAGAGACTGAGAGAACGAAAACCGTTGTGTGTGTGTGTGTGTGTGTGTGTGTGTGTGTGTGTGTGTGTGTGTGTGAGAGAGAGAGAGAGAGAGAGAGAGAGAGAGAGAGAGAGAGAGAGAGAGAGAGAGAGAGAGAGAGAGAGAGAGAGAGAGAGAGAGAGAGAGAGAGAGAGAGAGAGAGAGAGAGAGAGAGAGAGAGAGAGAGAGAGAGAGAGAGAGAGAGAGAGAGAGAGAGAGAGAGAGAGAGAGAGAGAGAGAGAGAGAGAGAGAGAGAGAGAGAGAGAGAGAGAGAGAGAGAGAGAGAGAGAGAGAGAGAGAGAGAGAGAGAGAGAGAGAGATATTTCAGCCTTCCCTGTAGCTCAGTTGGTAGAGCATGGCGTTTGCAACGCCAGGGTTGTGGGTTCGATACCCACGGGGGGCCAGCACAGAAAAAAAAATGTATGCATTCACTACTGTAAATCGCTCTGGATAAGAGCGTCTGCTAAATTACTAAAATGTAAATGTAATCTCAGTCCACATGATTGAGGGGATCAGTTTGAGCACGGCTTAGAATTCTGATCGCTAAACTTGATCACATAATGACTAGTTATTTGGGATGTAAGATAATTCGTAGATCAGTGATTTGGCCACTGTCTGGCCTCAATGCAGTCGATCTCAAACACGCGCACACTTTGGTTGTGTGCCACATCCACGACTGTGCCAACGGGCATCAGATTGCTAGGCCTATATCATATGATGTGCTAAACCCCTTACCTAGATGTGCAGTCGCTCGCTAACACGCCCACTGTCTCTCTCTGTGATCAGGTCCAGCTAGTGCAGACGGTGGTGGACGGCGTCAACTACTTGATCGAATGCGAGAAGAAGCTGGAGAAGGGTCAGGACATCAAGATCCCTCCGCCGATCAGGAAGTAGACTAACCCCCCCCCCCCCCCCCCCCCCCCAACTCCCAACCCAGATATTCCTCTTCCTACCAACCTCTGTCTCATCCCCATCAGAGCCATAGGTAATGTGTACACATCCAACTGTCAGATTTAAATGGCACCAAACGTTCCAAGAACATTATTCTGGTAGTCATTGGGACGTTTGGAGCCAAAATGCCTGACAAGTTGGCTGAACTCTATACCTATAGCTCTAATCCCTATAAAATTATACGTAATGGACTCCTGCTTAACACCTAAACCAGGTCTCTTTTGAGAAATAGACTAATCTGGTTAAATAATATAGGTTAAATAAATCAAATAAACCTCCTAACCCTAAACTACAGCATGTCCTATACTCAATGTGTCTGCTACCATTTATCCTCTCCTGTGTATTATTGGGTGGATTCCTATATTCTATATACCATGGTATTGTTGAATGCTTGTTTCTGATTGGTTTGAAGGGCATTCTAGAGCGTTCATTATTTCTCTATAACGCACAGTATATCAGCACGGAAGAATACAAAGGCTATAGTTAATTCTTACATGTTTTGAGCTGCTTTTGAAAGCAAAAGTCGAATGGAAATCTTTATTAGCATTGCTGAATTAGATTTTCATAATGGCAAGCTAGTAACTAACTGATGGTTTGGTTAGCTAAACTAGCAAGTATGTTTGTTTAGTTACTACGGAAACTACTGTAGCTATCTAGTAAGCTTTCTAGCAACTTCAGTGGATGTTAAACACATTTCTACTTGGAAAATCAACACGCATCTAGCGGAACATTTGACATTTTAGCCATGGTATGAAAGGGATAATCAACACGGTGCACTATGCGTTCTCTGGAAAATAATGTAGCTCCGTGGAAGGTCAATCCCGCTCTTTGTAGCGCGTCGTGAAACACACCTTCCGCGTCGTTAATTGTTTTCCATAGAGCGCATAGCCCCTCGTTGACGATCCCTTACATAATCCATCCATTTGTGGTAGTCTACATTCAGTGTAACCATGTAGTGATTGTTGACAACTTGAATGTAGCACAACAGCCATGTTGGACTGATAATAACTTGTACAGGGTTTGTCTGTATGCCGGGGTTATTAATACGACACGGGTTGAACTAAGTCCTACTAAACTACTCTGCTCAGTGCTTGATGACGTACTGTACGTATCAAGCAGCAATATCATTTCAACCCACCATTGAATGTCATTCTCAAACATATTTTATTAAAGAAACCATCTATTTAATATCTTTCTCATTCGTCATTAATATTTTAAACCTGTTGCATGCCTGTTGCAGACCTTAGTAACCTTTTAACTGTTCAAGGCTGGTGTATATGCGTGTTTGTGCCTGCATGTAAGCAAAGCTTTGACTGACTTACAGTAGGTGGGCGCCATGGTAATGAAGCGCTCAGACACTGATACTCTAAACAACACTGCACTGTGCTAACTACTTTTACTGTACCCAGATTTAAGGTCAAAAAGTGAGTTTCCATTGATTTCTTTTCTGTTTGTATGGTAAGTGATAAGTAATGTTAGCTATGACAATGTACGATATGTCAGAACTGCATATCTGCCTAGCTTTCACAATATGAACAATTAATACAATTGTAATCCTAAATCATTGTTAATAAAACATGTTCTGATATTAGAAGTTGTAACCAGAGCTCTGCCCCTCAGATCCGCCAGCCAGGCTAACATTGGACATTGTAACATATTCAGGCGGTGGATTGGCTCTCCGTATTCAACCAGTGAATGTCTCTGTCTGTTTGAAAAGCCTTGCAGAGGCATGTTGTTACTGAAATCTGGGTTGTGTTTTTTAGAGGACAGCGTAGACAAATTTTTTTGCATTCGAAAACGAAAATGAGCAGTTCTTATTGGACCAAGTATTTCCTTCCCTTTTTAACCTGGTGCCAATGTGTGTCCTGATCTTGTCCACATTCTGATTGTGCCCACATTTTTAGACTGGTGTAGACGATTAAAATAAGTAATTGTGATGATCTACCTCCGGATGTAGTCGGGGACATGTTGTACCTGGGTCATCCTGACCAGAGCACCAAAATCACATTAATTCAAATGTAACCAGGGCTATAAATAGACTTTAGAAACAATTGTTTTTGTGCTGGGTAAGGTTGAAAATCAAAATCCACAATGGGTTTCGAACGGTCAAACTTTGGTGTCATAACCTGTGTTTAACGCCGTCCAACCTACCTCCCTGACCCTCCAACCAGCTCCTGAACCTTCATCCATTTCCAACACCTCCCTAACGCTCCAACCTGCTCCCAGACCCTCGATCCAGCTCCCTGACCCTCCACCCACCTCCATCCACCTCCATGACCCTCCATCCTCCCTGACCCTCCAACCTACTCTCTCCCTTAGTATTCATCCAACCAATCAATCTGCCCCAGACTACCTCCGAAGACAGTCAAGCAGGTCTGATCACAAGTTATTTTAATTGTCTACACCTGAAAATGTGGGCAAAATCAGAATGTGGACAAGATCAGGCCACGTGTTAGCAGCAGGTATAAACGGGGCTCTTAATAGCATGTGTAGTCGCGGCCTACCTTGAACAGATTGTGATTGGATTGCCACATCTGGCCACATCTACAGTCCTCATGCCTCCTTGCAGCATGCCTAAGGCACGTTCACGCAGATGAGCAGGGACCCTGGGCATCTTTCTTTTGGTGTTTTTCAGAGTCAGTAGAAAGGCCTCTTTAGTGTCCTAAGTTTTCAGACCTGTGACCTTAATTGCCTACCGTCTGTAAGCTGTTAGTGTCTTAACGACCGTTCCACTGGTGCATGTACATTAATTGTTTATGGTTCATTGAACAAGCATGGAAAACCCTTTACGGTGCAGATCTGTGAAGTTATTTGGATTTTTACGAATTATCTTTGAAAGACATGGGAAAAGGGACGTTGCTTTTTTTGCTGAGTGTACAATAAAGCATGCCATATACACTCAGGGGTCATTTTATTAGGTACGCCCATCAAGTACTGGGTTGGACACCCCTTTGCCTCCAGAACAGCCTGAATTATTTGGGGTATGTAAACGTTGCTCAATTGGTATCAAGGGACCTAACGTGTGCCAGGAAATCATTCCCCACACCATTACACCACTGCCACCAGCCTGTACCGTTGACACCAGGCAGGATGGGGCCATTGACTCATGCTGTTCACTCCAAATCCTGACTCAGCATGACACAACAGGAATCGGGATTCGTCAGACCAGGCGATGTTTTTCCACTCCTCAACTGTCCAGTGTTGGTGATGGCCTGCTCACTGGAGCCACTTCTTCTTGTTTTTCGCTGATAGGAGTGGGACCCGGTGTGGTCGTCTGTTGCCCTATACGGTGACTTCAGAAAGTATTCAGACCCATTGACCTTTTACACATTTTGTTACGTTACTGCCTTATTCTAAAATTGATTGAAACTGTAGCCCAGTGTTTAATGTAACTGTGTAGCCCAGTGTTTAATGTAACTGTGTAGTCCAGTGTTTAATGTAACTGTGTAGCCCAGTGTTTAATGTAACTGTGTAGCCCAGTGTTTAATGTAACTGTAGCCCAGTGTTTAATGTAACTGTGTAGTCCAGTGTTTAATGTAACTGTGTAGCCCAGTGTTTAATGTAACTGTGTAGCCCAGTGTTTAATGTAACTGTAGCCCAGTGTTTAATGTAACTGTAGCCCAGTGTTTAATGTAACTCTAGTCCAGTGTTTAATGTAACTCTAGTCCAGTGTTTAATGTAACTCTAGTCCAGTGTTTAATGTAACTGTAGCCCAGTATTTAATGTAACTGTAGCCCAGTGTTTAATGTAACTGTAGCCCAGTATTTAATGTAACTGTAGCCCAGTGTTTAATGTAACTGTAGCCCAGTGTTTAATGTAACTCTAGTCCAGTGTTTAATGTAACTCTAGTCCAGTGTTTAATGTAACTCTAGTCCAGTGTTTAATGTAACTCTAGTCCAGTGTTTAATGTAACTCTAGTCCAGTGTTTAATGTAACTGTAGCCCAGTGTTTAATGTAACTGTGTAGCCCAGTGTTTAATGTAACTGTGTAGCCCAGTGTTTAATGTAACTGTAGCCCAGTGTTTAATGTAACTGTGTAGCCCAGTGTTTAATGTAACTGTAGCCCAGTGTTTAATGTAACTGTAGCCCAGTGTTTAATGTAACTGTAGCCCAGTATTTAATGTAACTGTAGCCCAGTGTTTAATGTAACTGTGTAGCCCAGTGTTTAATGTAACTGTAACCCAGTATTTAATGTAACTCTAGTCCAGTGTTTAATGTAACTGTAGCCCAGTGTTTAATGTAACTCTAGTCCAGTGTTTAATGTAACTGTAGCCCAGTGTTTAATGTGTATGAATGGTGGTAGATGTACTATTTCTTTAGAAACAACCATTTTATTATAGCACATTATAAGGACAGGTTGCTGTTGTTTTTTTACCCATGAGGCTTTTGAAATACTAAGACAACCAGTACCATATTATCCGGTGGCACAAAACCACCGCAGTGCACTACTACGGATGTAAACGGCTGCCAGTACACAGTATTACAGCACTGGAGACAGTCCAACATGACGATGTAACTCCTACAGACAGGTCTGCAGTGGTCTTCATTATTCTGCAGTAATCTGATTACAATTACAGAGGGTCTGTTTATCTAGCTGCATTAAATAGATTAACAAAGGGTCATCTGCCAGTTTTAAAACATCTTGCAATGCAAAATGAAAACAAGTGTTTCTTATTGGACAAGTCCAGATAGTGCCCCCCTATTTCAGTCCATTTTCTTCCATTTTGTTCCTAATGAACACGACCCAGAGCTGAAAAGAGACGCCTGAACACTACAAGGTAGCCACAGAGTCAGAGATAGCACTCTATAAGTAGGTCAAGAAGTTATTCCTGTAATGTGCCCTTGTGTGAGGACGTGATTTGATTAAATAAATGGAACAGTGAACAGTGATGTGAAACAGAGTGATATTCAGGTTGGTTTGACATTGTGTACATCTTAAAGACTGCAGCAATCTTACAAAACTCATCAGTCTTTTGAAATCTGTGTGACTACACTGGGAAATAAAAAAAACGTAAGCATAAAATATAGTGGCTGCCATCAATGGTATTGCTACAGTACTCCGTAAAGCATTGTCCAGCTGGAGTGGAGTGTTTTCTACATTCAAACTTTCTTCTAAAGCTGACTGTACTTCTGGTCAGGTACTGATTGGTGGGTTGTCCTGCAACCAGACAATGTTATCAACCAAGTCTGACCTGCCGGCGTGCGACTGATGATGTCATTGTTGTGGGTCCTGCTTGCCTGAAGGCCCTCCGGATGGCCCTTGGCCATTTTGCATCAAACTTCTGTGTGTACAAGACTGATGTTCATCTTTGCAGGGCAATTTGTATTCTTGGTGACTTCTTGGTTTGGCGTTACACTGAACAAAACTATAAACGCAACATGCAACAATTTCTAAGATTCTACCGAGTTTTCTGTTCATTCAAGGCCCTAATCTATGGATGTCACATGACCAGGAATACAGATATGCATCTGTTGGTCATCGAATCCCTGAGCTGACGAGGTACAAATCTGTCGTTCTGCCCCTGATTGTCAATAAGAATTTGTTCTTAACTGAGTTGCCTAGTTAAATAAAGGTTAAATAAATAAATAAATGATCAATGGAAACAGGATGCACCTGAGCTCAATTTCAAGTCTCATAGCAAAGGGTCTGAATACTTACATAAAAAATAAGGTATTCCTGTTTTTTAATTGTAATACATTTGCAAAAATGTATAAAAAACTGTTTTTGCTTTGTCATTATGGGGTATTGTGTGTAGATTGATGACATTTTTTATTTATTTAATCAATTTTAGAATAAAGCTGTAACGTAACAAAATGTGTGTAAAGTCAAGAGGTCTGAATACTTTCTGAATGCACTGTAAATGTGGGCATGATAAAACGTGAAAAATATCAAGCGTATTGACTTCCCACAAATGCCAAATTTATAGCATTTGGAGACAGTGGCCAGGTAAACAAAACCAAATAACAGAGTTCTACCAGGCTGTATTCAGGAAATAACAGAGTTCTACCAGGCTGTATTCAGGAAATAACAGAGTTCTACCAGGCTGTATTTAGGAAATAACAGAGTTCTACCAGGCTGTATTTAGGAAATAACAGAGTTCTACCAGGCTGTATTCAGGAAATAACAGAGTTCTACCAGGCTGTATTCAGGAAATAACAGAGTTCTACCAGGCTGTATTCAGGAAATAACAGAGTTCTACCAGGCTGTATTCAGGAAATAACAGAGTTCTACCAGGCTGTATTCAGGAAATAACAGAGTTCTACCAGGCTGTATTCAGGAAATAACAGAGTTCTACCAGGCTGTATTCAGGAAATAACAGTTCTACCAGGCTGTATTCAGGAAATAACAGAGTTCTACCAGGCTGTATTCAGGAAATAACAGAGTTCTACCAGGCTGTATTCAGGAAATAACAGAGTTCTACCAGGCTGTATTCAGGAAATAACAGAGTTCTACCAGGCTGTATTCAGGAAATAACAGAGTTCTACCAGGCTGTATTCAGGAAATAACAGAGTTCTACCAGGCTGTATTCAGGAAATAACAGAGTTCTACCAGGCTGTATTCAGGAAATAACAGAGTTCTACCAGGCTGTATTCAGGAAATAACAGAGTTCTACCAGGCTGTATTCAGGAAATAACAGAGTTCTACCAGGCGGTATTCAGGAAATAACAGAGTTATACCAGGCGGTATTCAGGAAATAACAGAGTTCTACCAGGCTGTATTCAGGAAATAACAGAGTTCTACCAGGCTGTATTCAGGAAATAACAGAGTTCTACCAGGCTGTATTCAGGAAATAACAGAGTTCTACCAGGCTGTATTCAGGAAATAACAGAGTTCTACCAGGCGGTATTCAGGAAATAACAGAGTTCTACCAGGCGGTATTCAGGAAATAACAGAGTTCTACCAGGCTGTATTCAGGAAATAACAAGAGTTCTACCAGGCTGTTGAAAAGCCAAATGAAGGTCGACACCAGCAATGCTATATTATAATTTCAACAAAATTACAAAAATATCTTTAGGTCTGCTTCAGTGGCTTTTATAGGTAGGTAAAGCATTGTTAAATAAGGACTGATGTCAAATTATGGTAATTCTATTACTTTTATTACTATTATAAGCATTATTTTATAGGAGACCAACTATTGATTGTTAAACTGACCCCATGGATCATAAAATGTGGTTTAACCAATCTATGTTGCCTAATATAGTGTGTTGTCAACAGTTAAATAATTTTCACCAAAATAATTGTATTATTTTTATGTACCCTACACTTAGTCCACCATGCTTTAATGAGATATCAACCCCTAGTTGAGCACATGTTTACAAAATGATTGCTTTTTATCTTTTTTTACATGTTAACTATTTATTTTCCTATTCCTACTATTCAAGATCTCTACTAACAGAAAGGGTGCAATACTAATCCCTTACCAATGGAAGTCCTGCCTTTTATCCTATATCTTTGGTGACTGATCTTGAGATTTCTTACATCCCTCTGAGTGGGGAAAAGTTAAAGTGCCACAACACTGAACTGCAGCAACCCAAAAGGATACAAATACTGTAAATTGATGCAGGAGGACTGAGGGAGCAGACCAATCAAGTTCAAGAGAAGAATGATTTTGATCCACTTCTAAATCCATTGTCAAAACAAGCTCTACCAGCCTATTAAATGTATTCGGGAACATCTTTCCATTGTAAATGAACAAAAATGGCATCTTAAGAACTTTTTAAATGTTTGTAACCATTATGATAACATTGTGCCACCAGTAGGAGTAGTAACACCAATGAAACATTTTAGGTAATTGAAGAGTTTCTTAAATGGAGGACACAGATGCTCAAATCTGAAGTAATCAACCCTGTCAAAGTGATATGTGATCTGATTAGATAATCATTTTCTGAAGTGATATGAGCAATGACATCATAAAAGGGAATGATTAGCTAATCATTTTCTTTAATATAGACCCCTCTGATAACTTTACCACTGGAGGGAATGCTCAAGGTCGTAGTATATCTTTGTTATGACCGATTTTTAAGGCGGTAACACCAATGACATAAAACTTAGGGACATATATTATATTTGTTAAAAAATATATTTTAATATCCTTTTTGGTTTTTATTGATATTTACAATATATGAAATATTTTTGTTTACTTTCTAGCTTTCAAAATAATAGATATCTTTAAATCCCCAAAACATGTCACTACAACTCTAATCATCTCTACAGGGAAAAGCCAATTTGCTAGCACTTTAAACAATGCATAAACATTTTGCAATATAAAGGACTTGCATTATGTTTTATCATTGATAAATATTTAAATATGTATGATGTGTAACTATTTGTCAAGTGTTTTTCATGGTTGCAAAGGGAATGCAAATACCAACCCGTTGCAAGAATGACCCGGACATTAAATATCCCCATTCCTACATTTTAGGGGCAGAAACTGGGTAATCATTGGAAACTGTTCAATGACAAAGTAAAAATATGATTCACCCTGACAACAAATGTTGTATTTACCAGATAGGCATATCCAAACCCCGTAATATGAGGATTTGATTCCAGGGAATAATCCCAAGGAGAACTCGTGGATATTGTACATGGCCTACCAGGGGGATCACTGAAAACTGTGTAAGAGCGCCCCCTATTGAAAGTCCTGTGGAACAGTGAGGCCATTCAAGTTTACTATCAGTACGAAGAAATATATTTGACCTCATTGGCCCATCTCGCCTTTCATTATCACTGATCAAGTGCAGATGAAGGAAAGGAGACAAGGAAACAAACGAAGCAACTTATGACTATTGAGATGCAGCCCTAACCTGACCCCAGTCTCTTCCCCATCTAAATCCAGTCTGGTCTACTACTATACGTGTGATTCCTTACCTGCCACGTTATGCAGCCGCTTCCTCTCCTCGTCCAGGTGGTTCTGCAGCCGCTTCCTCTCCTCGTCGAGGTGGTTCTGCAGCCTCTTCTTCTCCTCGTCCAGGTGGTTCTGCAGCCGCTTCCTCTCCTCGTCCAGGTGGTTCTGCAGCCACTTCCTCTCCTCGTCCAGGTGGTTCTGCAGCCGCTTCCTCTCCTCGTCGAGGTGGTTCTGCAGCCGCTTCCTCTCCTCGTCCAGGTGGTTCTGCAGCCTCTTCCTCTCCTCGTCCAGGTGGTTCTGCAGCCGCTTCCTCTCCTCGTCGAGGTGGTTCTGCAGCCGCTTCCTCTCCTCGTCCAGGTGGTTCTGCAGCCACTTCCTCTCCTCGTCGAGGTGGTTCTGCAGCCTCTTCCTCTCCTCGTCCAGGTGGTTCTGCAGCCACTTCCTCTCCTCGTCGAGGTGGTTCTGCAGCCTCTTCCTCTCCTCGTCCATGTGGTTCTGCAGCCACTTCCTCTCCTCGTCCAGGTGGTTCTGCAGCTGCTTCCTCTCCTCGTCGAGGTGGTTCTGCAGCCACTTCCTCTCCTCGTCCAGGTGGTTCTGCAGCTGCTTCCTCTCCTCGTCCAGATGGTTCTGCAGCCGCTTCCTCTCCTCATCCAGGTGGTTCTGCAGCCGCTTCCTCTCCTCGTCCAGATGGTTCTGCAGCCGCTTCCTCTCCTCGTCCAGATGGTTCTGCAGCCGCTTCCTCTCCTCGTCCAGGTGGTTCTGCAGCCTCTTCTTCTCCTCGTCCAGGTGGTTCTGCAGCCTCTTCTTCTCCTCGTCGAGGTGGTTCTGCAGCCTCTTCCTCTCCTCGTCCAGGTGGTTCTGCAGCCGCTTCCTCTCCTCGTCCATGTGGTTCTGCAGCCTCTTCCTCTCCTCGTCCAGGTGGTTCTGCAGCCGCTTCCTCTCCTCGTCCAGGTGGTTCTGCAGCCGCTTCCTCTCCTCGTCCAGGTGGTTCTGCAGCCTCTTCCTCTCCTCGTCCAGGTGGTTCTGCAGCCTCTTCCTCTCCTCGTCTATGTTGTTCTGCAGCCTCTTCTTCTCCTCGTCCAGGTGGTTCTGCAGCCGCTTCTTCTCCTCGTCGAGGTGGTTCTGCAGCTCAAAGTACCTGAAGAGAGAGTCCCGGGGCCAGGTGACTTTCTCGTCCTCCTCTTGCTCCTGCATCACCATCAGGTTGTCCTCCACGTACGCCTCCCAGTCTAACAGAGGAAACCAGGGGCCCGTTCATTAGGGCATGAAATAGAAAATGGTTTAAAATGTTTTGCAACGGAAGTCCAGTCTGTTTTATGTTTGCAGCCAGAAGATGATGTACAGGCCACAGGTGTCTTGGTCCAGTTCTGGAACTTTGCGGGTGTTGACGATCAGAGCATATTACTGATCCGTGATGATGAGGATGAAGAGAGTGATGAAGGAGTTGTAGATATCTCTGGGAGACAAGTTGAAAGTTTGTGAAAATGTGTCAAAAAACCTTTTGAAGATGTAACATGAATTTGTCAAAACTGTAAGTTTTGTTCCCTAACAGAAATTGATTCTGACTTGTGGGACTCCAACTTTATCTGTAATGTAATATCACACTGGTTGAATCAACATTGTTTCCACATCAATTCAATGAAATTATTTTGAACCAACGTTTATTAAACATTGAATTGACGTCTGTGCCCAGTGGGAAGAGATTGCATGCTACTCTTTAAGGCCTTTCAAAATGTAGGAGATTTATGAAAAATCTCATTTTGCACGATAAGCTCAATATTAACTGTTTTAAACACATTTAAATCCTATTATTTTATCATCACTGAGAATGAGAGAAATACTACTGTTCAATACATCCCAAAAAATCTTTCATAGTAAGAGCAAATATCACACAGATAAAGTTCATATCGTAGACCAGACCCTCGACGTTGGAGCGAGTGTAACTCTGGATGACTCCGGCCACAGTGAAGATATAAGCAAACACCCGCAGCAGTAACAATATGAAGGTCATGGCCTGTAAACACATCCTTAAAGGAAAAAAACTCCACTCAAAAACGATTTGTTTCATTAGTCCATTGTTGATATAGTCCCAAAATGTTTTTGCATGTCAGCGATCAAGTTTTCAAGATATACTGAACAAAAATATAAACACAACATGCAACAATTTCAAAGATTTTACTGAGTTACAGTTCATATAAGGAAACCAGTCAATTGAAATAAATTCATTAGGCCCTAATCTATGGATTTGACACTACTGGTAATATAGCTATGCATCTGTTAGTCACAGACACCTTCAAGAAACGGGTGTGGATCAGAAAACCAGTCAGTATCTGGTGTAACTGCCATGTGCCTTATGCAGCTTATGCCTGCCCATACCATAACCCCACCGCCACCATGGGGCACTCTGTTCAATTAGTTGAAATCTGCAAACAGCTCGCCCACACGACGCCATACACGTGGTCTCTGGCAACAGCTCTGGTGGACATTCCTGCAGTCAGTATGCTAATCGCACGCTTCCTCGAAACTTAAGACATCTGTGGCATTGTGTTGTGTGACAAAACGGAACATTTTAGAGTGGCCTTTTATTGTCGTCAGCACAAGGTGCACCTGTGTAATGATCATGCTGTTTAATCAGCTTCTTGATATTCCACACCTGTCAGGTGGATGGATTATCTTGGCAAAGGATACATGCTCACTAACAAGGGTGTAAACTAATTTGAGAAAAATAAGCTTTTTGTGCATATGGCAAATTTCTGGGATCTTTTATTTCAGCTCATGAAACATGGGACCAACACTTTAAATGTTGCCTTTATATTTTTGTTCAGTGTATATAACTTTCAAAATACAGAAATACGAAATACAGAAATACAACCCATTTCATTTTTCTAGTCCCAAAATGTTTTGCATGTCAGCAATCAAGTTTTCAATATCGGAAGTATTTCTGTATTTTGACAGTTATATATATTGAAAACGTAATTGCTGACATGAAAAACATATTGAGACTATTAAAAACAATGGACTAATGAAACAAATACCAAAATATACTTTTTTGTGGAATTTTCCTTTAAGTAGAATAGAATTGAATAGTCAATTGAATAGTCAGAGTTAACTTGAATACTGTAACTGTGATTTGGGCCTGCTAATCTGTATTAGCCAATACCTATCGTCTCTGGGTTTTTCAACATTTCTATAATTTCTACCAACTATTTTGTGTCTATCTGTACAGGGGGCTCCCGAGTTGTGTAGCGGTCTAAGGCACTGCATCTCAGTGCTAGAGGCATCATTAGAGACCCTGGTTCCATTCCAGGCTGTATCACAACCAGCTGTGATTGGAAGTCCCATAGAGCTCTGCACAACTGGCCCAGCGTCATCCGGGTTTGGCCAGGGTAGGCCATCATTGTAAATAAGAATTTGTCCTTAACTGACTTGCCCTAGTTAAATACATTATTATTTTTAAATACACTTAGTATACAAAACATTAAGTAAAATCTACTTCAATCAGTATAGATGAAGGGGAGGAGACAGGTTAAAGAAGAACTTTTAAGCCTTGAGACAATTGAGACATGGATTGTGTATGTGTGCCATTCAGAGGGTGAATGGGCAAGACTAAAGATTTAAGGGCCTTTGAACGGGGTATAGTAGTAGGTGCCAGGCGCACCGGTTTGTGTCAAGAACTGCAACGCTGTTGGATTTTTCACACTCAACAGTTTCCCGTGTGTATCAAGAATGGTCCACAACCCAAAGGACATCCAGCCAACATGACACAACTGTGGGAAGCATTGGAGTCAACATGGGCCAGCATCCCTGTGGAACACTTTAGACACCTTGTAGAGTCCATGCCCCAATGAATTGAGGCTGTTCTGTGGGCAAAAGCCAGAGCAACTCAATATTAGTGACATGTTCCTAATGTTTGGTATACATACTGTATAGCTGTATAGCCTTCCCTGTAGCTCAGTTGGTAGAGCATGGTGTTTGCAACGCCAGGGTTGTGGGTTCGATTCCCACGGGGGGGCCAGCACAGAAAAAAATGTATGAAATTGTATGAAATGTATGCATTCACTACTGTAAGTCGCTCTGGATAAGAGCGTCTGCTAAATGACTAAAATGTAAAATGTAAAATGTAAAATGTATAATAGACACAATATATAAACTCAGCAAAAAAAGAAACATCCTCTCACTGTCAACTGCATTTATTTCAGAAAACTTAACATGTGTAAATATTTGTATGAACATAACAATATTCAACAACTGAGACATAAACTGAACAAGTTCCACAGACATGTGACTAACAGAAATTGAATAATGTGTCCCTGAACAAAGGGGGGGGGGTCAAAATCAAAAGTAACAGTCAGTATCTGGTGTGGCCATCAGCTGCATTAAGTACTGCAGTGCATCTCCTCCTCATGGACTGCACCAGATTTGCCAGTTCTTGCTGTGAGATGTTACCCCACTCTTCCACCAAGGCACCTGCAAGTTCCCGGACATTTCTGGAGGGAAGGGCCCTAGCCCTCACCCTCCAATCCAACAGGTCCCAGACGTGCTCAATGGGATTGAGATCCGGGCTTTTCGCTGGCCATGGCAGAACACTGACATTCCTGTCTTGCAGGAAATCACGCACAGAACGAGCAGTATGGCTGGTGGCATTGTCATGTTGGTGGGTCATGTCAAGATGAGTCTGCAGGAAGGGTACCACATGAGGGAGGAGGATGTCTTCCCTGTAACGCACATCGTTGAGATTGCCTGCAATGACAACAAGCTCAGTCCGATGATGCAGTGACACACCGCCCCAGACCATGACGGACCCTCCACCTCCAAATCGATCCCGCTCCAGAGTACAGGCCTCGCGAATCTGACCATCACCCCTGGTGAGACAAAACCGCGACTCGTCAGTGTCTAGTCCAGCGACGGTGGGTTTGTGCCCATAGGCGATGTTGTTGCCGGTGATGTCTGGTGAGGACCTGCCTTACAACAGGCCTACGAGCCCTCGGTCCAGCCTCTCTCAGCCTATTGCTGACAGTCTGAGCACTGATGGAGGGATTGTGCGTTCCTGGTGTAACTTGGGCAGTTGTTGTTGCCATCCTGTACCTGTCCCGCAGGAGTGATGTCCGGATATACCGAACCTTTGCAGGTTTTGTTACACATGGTCTGCCACTGCAAGGACGATCAGCTGTCCGTCCTGTCTCCCTGTAGCGCTGTCTTAGGCGTCTCACAGTACGGACATTGCAATTTATTGCCCTGGCCACATCTACAGTCCTCATGCCTCCTTGCAGCATGCCTAAGGCACGTTCACGCAGATGAGCAGGGACACTGGGCATCTTTCTTTTGGTATTTTTCAGAGTCAGTAGAAAGGCCTCTTTAGTGTCCTAAATTGTCATAATTGTTACCTTAATTGCCCACCGTCTGTAAGCTGTTAGTGTCTTAACGACCGTTCCACAAGTGCATGTTCATTAATTGTTTATGGTTCATTGAACAAGCATGGGAAACAGTGTTTAAACCCTTTACAATGAAGATCTGTGAAGTTATTTGGATTTTTACGAATGATCTTTGAACGACAGGGTCCTGAAAAAGTTTGTGTGGTTTGTATGTATTTATTTATCTGTATCCAGTGGTGTAAAATACTTAAGTACTTGAAAGTACTACTTAAGTTGTTTTTTGGGGTATCTTTACTTTACTATTTATATATTTGACAACCTTTACTTCACTATAGTCCTAAAGAAAATAATGTACTTTTTACTCCATCAATTTTCCCTGACACCCAAAAGTACTCATTACATTTTGAATTCTTAGGACAAGAAAATGGCCCAGTTGACACACTTATCAATAGAAAATCCCTGGCCACTACTGCCTCTGATCTGGTGGACTCATTAAACACACATGCTTCGTTTGTAAATGGTGGTGGAGTGTGCCCCTGGCTATCCATAAATTTAAAAAACAAGAAAATGATGTCTATTTAGCTTAATATATGGAATTTGAAATGATTTATACTTTCACTTTGATACTTAACTATATTTTAGCAATTACATTTACTTTTGATACATAAGAATATTTAAAACCAAATACTTTTAGACTTATTAACTAACTTTACTTTATCTCAAGTATGACAATTGGGTACTTTTTCCACCGCTGTGTGTATCTACTGTATCTATTTACCTCACATGCGGTTTACAGTACATTCACAGAGAACTCGTTATTTAATTATTTCTTGGCTTGACTCTCAGTAAAAATCAAAGATATTCCAGGTGCTTTTCCAGAAGTATCAGATGTTGTCTACCTACTTCAGGAAGATCTCTACTAAGAAGAGTGCCAGGATGATCCAGTCCAACATGTCCAGAACCAGCTTCTGGATCTCCAGCTTGGGGTCCATGTTGTCAAACAGAATAATCGGGTTGCCAGATCTACTTCTAGTCCAGAGAACAACAACCAAGCTAAAGCGAAGACATATCATATGCAGACCTGGCAAACAGGCTACTGAAAGTTGTGACAAAATATGTTGTAAAAATGAAACTGATTTAGAGAGTGAGATAAATACAGTAAGAATTTTGAAATGCAGGTAGGCATTCAAGCTAGGTCCCGTGTAGCTCAGTTGGTAGAGCATGCCACTTGCAACACCAGGGCTGTGGGTTCGATTCCTACAGGGTACCAGCACCATGCACTCACTACTGTAAGTCGCTCTGGACAAGTGCGTCAACTAAATGTAGTGCAAAAATCTTATGCCATTGAAAATTCCAGTCAATGTTCATCTGTTTGTTTTTACAAGAACTGCAGATAGACTCTGTTTTGGTAATATGCATTACAAAATGTTAACGATTAATTGACATTGAATTGATATGAGGTGAGAGACTTTGATATGTTTTACCTGCTTGTATCTCCAATAAAATGGTATTCAGAATGATGAGGATGACAATGATATTCATAAATATTTTACCTGAAGAATTATGTCAAGGATACCTATGTGTTCAACCTGTGTGTGTGTGCGTGCGTGCGTGTGTGCGTGCACGTTGGCACGTTTCCTGTAATTCTATTGGCTACCATAGTATATGGGTATTTAATATAGTGGGCATGCACCCGATGATTGTCAGTTATTTTTTCAGTTTTTTATTTGTTAAAAAAGTTTGAAATATCCAATAAATTTCGTTCCACTTCATAATTGTGTCCCACTTGTTGTTGATTCTTCACAAAAAATTACAGTTTTATATCTTTATGTTTGAAGCCTGAAATGTGGCAAAAGGTCGAAAAGTTCAAGGGGGCCGAATACTTTCGCAAGGCACTGTACATATCCCAACCAGAAGCCATGGATTACTGGCAACATCCGCATCAAGCTAAAGGCTAGAGCTGCCACTTTCAACTAATCCGGACGCCTATAAGAAATCCTCAGACGAACCATCAAACAAGCAAAGAGTCAATACAGGATTAAGATTGAATCCTACTACACTGGCTCTGACGCTCGTCGGATGTGGCAGGCTTGAAAACTATTACGGAATACAAAGGGAAACCCAGACGCGAGCTGCCCAGTGACGGAATCCTACCAGACGAGCTAAATGCCTTTTATGCTCGCTTCGAGGCAAGCAACACTAAAGCATGCACGAGAGCACCAGCTGTTCTGGATGACTGTGTGATAACTCTCTCGGTAGCCGATGTGAGCAAGACCTTTAAACAGGTCAACATTCACAAAGCCGCGGGGCCAGATGGATTACCAGGGCATATACTCAAAGCATGCGCAGACCAACTGGCAAGTGTCTTCACTGACATTTTCAACCTCTCCCTGACTGAGTCTGTAATATCTACATGTTTTAAGCAGACCACCATAGTCCCTGTGCCCAAGGAAGTGAAGGTAACCTGACTAAATGATTACCGCCCCGTAGCACTCATGTCAGTAGCCATGAAGTGCTTTGAAAGGCTGGCCATGGCTCACATGAACAGCATCCTCTCCGATACCCTAGACCCACTCCAATTCACATACCACCCCAACAGATCCACAGATGACGCAATCTTAATCGCACTCCACACTGTCCTTTCTCACCTGGACAAAAAGAACACCTATGTGAGAATGCTGTTCACTGACTACAGCTCAGCGTTCAACACCATAGTGCCCACAAAGCTCATCACTAAGCTAAGGACCCTGGGAATAAACACCTCCCTCTGCAATTGGATCCTGGACATCCTGACGGGCCGCACCCAGTTGGTAAGGTTAGACAACAACACGTCTGCCACGCTGATCCTAAACACTGGGGCCCCTCAGGAGTGTGTTCTTAGTCCCCTCCTGTACTCCCTGTTCACCCACGACTGCGTGGCCAAACACGACTCCAACACCATCATTAAATTTGCTGACGACACAACTGTGGTAGGCCTGATCACCGACAACGATGAGACAGCCTACAGGGAGGAGGTCGGAGAACTGTCAGTGTGGTGCCAGGACAACAACCTCTCCCTCAATGTGAGCAAGACAAAGGAGATGATTGTGGACTACAAGAAAAGGCGGGCTGAACAGGCCCCCATTAACATCAATGGGGCTGTAGTGGAGCGGGTCGAGAGTTTCAAGTTTCTTGGTGTCCACATCACCAACGATCTATCATGGTCCAAACACACCAAGACAGTCGTGAAGAGGGCACGACAAAACCTTTCCCCCTCAGGAGACTGAAAAGATTTGGCATGGGTCCTCAGATCCTCAAAAAGTTCTACAGCTGCACCATCGAGAGCATCCTGACCAGTTGCATCACCATCTGGTATGGCAACTGCTCGGCATCTGACCGGAAGGCGCTACAGAGGGTAGTGCGTACGGCCCAGTACATCACTGGGGCCGAGCTTCCTGCAATCCAGGACCTATATAGTAGGCGGTGTCAGAGGAAAGACCATAAAATTGTCAGAGACTCCAGTCACCCAAGTCATAGACTGTTTTCTCTGCTACCGCACAGCAAGAGGTACCGGAGGACCAAGTCTAGGACCAAAAGGCTCCTTATCAGCTTCTATCCTCAGAAGCCATAAGACTGCTGAACAATTAATCAAATGGCCACCGGACTATTACATTGACCCCCCCCCCCCCCCCCCCCCATTTGTTTAGTACACTGCTGCTACTTGCGGTTAATAGGGGTGAAGTGCATAGTCACTTTACCCCTACCTACTTGTAGAAATTACCTCTAACCTGTACCCCCGCACACTGACTCTGTACCGGAACCCCTTGTATATAGCCTTGTTATTGTTATGTTATTGTGTTACTTTTTATTATTTTTTACTTTAGTTTATTTGGTAAATATTTTCTTAATACTTCTTGAACTGCACTGTTGGTTAAGGGCTTGTAAGTAAGCATTTCACAGAAAAGTCTACACTTGTTGTATTCGGCGCATATGACAAATAAAGTTTCAAAGTATCTCAAAACACCTGAGGCCAGGCTTTCAGACCAGGAAGTTGCCTAAAATATCCTTGGTGCTGTTTTGGGGATTCCTCTCTGCTTCTCCTGTAACTGGTTGAGAAGATAGAAGCTGTGGATGAGTTTGGACCTGACCATCTCTGCTCTGGGAAGGAACTTCTCATCTGTTGACTTGTCCCCTCTCATTGTGGCTGTTGTTGGAAGGGGGATTATTGCTTACCTGCGTCCCCATTTTGTCTGTATGTATTTAGTTCAGCTAATCAAACCAAAGCAGTTTGACATGACTAAACTGTTCCTTTTTAACAGAACACAAAATTGTCATACATCGACATGTTCTTCTACTATGTGTGACGTCACAACAGTATAGCCATTCTAGAACGTCATCTCTCACATGTTATGCAACTATTAGATTTATTTATCTCACCTTTATTTAACCAGGTAGGCCAGTTGAGAACAAGTTCTCATTTATAACTGCGACCTGGCCAAGATAAAGCAAAGCAGTTCGACACAAACAACAACACAGAGTTACACATGGAATAAACAAACATACAGTCAATAATACAATAGAAAAACTCTATATACAGTGTGTGCAAATGAGGTAAGATTAGGGAGGTAAGGCAATAAATAGGCCATGGTGGTGAAATAATTACAATATAGCAATTAAACACTGGAGTGATAGATGTGCAGAAGATGAATGTGCAAGTAGAGATACTGGGGTGCAAAGGAGCAAAATAAATAAATAACAGTATGGGGATGAGGTAGTTGGATGGGCTGTTTACAGATGGGCTATGTACAGGTGCAGTGATCTGTGAGCTGCTCTGACAGCTGGTGCTTGAAGTTAGTGAGGGAGATATGAGTCTCCAACTTCAGTGATTTTTGCAATTCGTTCCAGTCATTGGCAGCAGAGAACTGGAAGGAAAGGCGGCCAAAGGAGGAATTGGCTTTGGGGGTGACCAGTGAAATATACCTGCTGGAGCGAGTGCTACGGGTGGGTGCTGCTATGGTTACCAGTGAGCTGAGATAAGGTGGGGCTTTACCTAGCAAAGACTTATAGATGACCTGGAGCCAGTGGGTCTGGCGACGAGTATGAAGCGAGGGCCAGCCAACGAGAGCATACAGGTCGCAGTGGTGGGTAGTATATGGGGCTTTGGTGACAAAACGGATGGCACTGTGATAGACTGCATCCAATTTGCTGAGTAGAGTGTTTGAGGCTATTTTGTAAATGACATCGCCGAAGTCAGGGATCAGAAGGATAGTCAGTTTTACGAGGGTATGTTTGGCAGCATGAGTGAAGGATGCTTTGTTGCGAAATAGGAAGCCGATTCTAGATTTAACTTTGGATTGGAGATGCTTAATGTGAGTCTGGAAGAAGAGTTTACAGTCTAACCAGACACATAGGTATTTGTAAATGTCCACATATTCTAAGTCAGAACTGTCCAGAGTAGTGATGCTGGACGGGCGGGCAGGTGCGGGCAGCGATCGGTTGAAGAGCATGCATTTAGTTTTACCTGCATTTCAGAGCAGTTGGAGGCCACGGAAGGACAGTTGTATGGCATTGAAGCTCGCCTGGAGGTTGGTTAACACAGTGTCCAAAGAAGGGCCAGAAGTATACAGAATGGTGTCGTCTGCGTAGAGGTGGATCAGAGAATCACCAGCAGCAAGAGCAACATCATTGATGTATACAGAGAAAAGAGTCGGCCCGAGAATTGAACCCTGTGGCACCCCCATAGAGACTGCCAGAGGTGCGGGCAACAGGCCCTCCGATTTGACACACTGAACTCTATCAGAGAAGTAGTTAGTGAACCAGGCGAGGCAGTCATTTGAGAAACCAAGGCTGTCGAGTCTGCCGATAAGAATTTGGTGACTGACAGAGTCGAAAGCCTTAACCAGGTCGATGAATACAGCTGCACAGTATTGTCTCTTATCGATGGTGGTTATGATATCGTTTAGGTTGATTTATTAAACTATTTATTAAAACGTGTTTGGTGGTGTCTGTACTTCATAAATCAATCAACCTTTCCGGAACTGCACTGTTGGTTAAGGGCTTGTAAGTAAGCATTTCATGGTAAGGTCTACACATGTATTCAGCGCATGTGACAAATAATGTTTGATTTGATTTGCTTTGTCAGGCTCTCAGTTTAAAATACTGTAGTGATTTTATTTTAAGCCAGTATTGTCTCATCTGATACAGGCAGTTTTTTGGGGAAAAAACACAAATTATGAACAGATATGAATAGGCAATGAACATAAAAATAAAGACAATTTTAAATATCTGTGATTGTATGTTATTTTTCAAACAAATAACGTTTGTTTTACTGTATTTTTGATGAATTGAGCTAAGTGATCAATATCAGTCAGAATTTTTTTTTCCTCTTCAATATAATTAATGACGATAAAGCCAAGGAGATGAATGGAGATTGGTCGTGAACAAGGAAATAATGTGTGCCGGACTCTTATTGGCTGATTAAGACAGTATGACGCTGTTCAAAACGCCAATGGTAAGATGCCACACTTGGGTTGCTTTGAGAAGCCCCGGTAAGACACATCCTCTCCGCTGACCCTTTCGAACAGTGCCTCCAACATTGGGCCTAGCGAGAAAGCCTTTGTACATTAGGAGGTTTTCCCCATTAAAAAAAAACAAGCTTTACATTTCAAATTGCTCCTCTTTTTCTGTTGTTGTAGGATTGAAGACGTTGGTGCGTTTTTACAATGTTGAAATTGTTTTTCTTTGTTGTTCTCGCCGGGGCTGCCCTGGCGAGTGATGTGATTGAATTCACGGATGACGATTTTGACAGTAAAATTGGAGACCACAGGATGATTCTCGTGGAATTTTTCGCTCCGTGGTAAGTTATACCGAAACGCATAGCTAGCTACAGGCTAGGTTAGCTACATCCTGAAGCTAAATGGTTACCATTTTTTTTTATCTCCAGTGAACAGACGCAGTTAGCTAGTTGACTATCGTTACTTTGTTTGTACTGTTCAGTTACTCACATAAGAGGAATAATATTGGCTTGTCCAAAAGGTTAATGCTCCTTTTGAGGATGTGTGTGTGTGTGTGTGTGTGTATATAAACGTGTATTAACGTTAGCAAATTGTTTCCCCAACTGTGCATCTAGCTAGCTAGGTACTGCTACCTAGCTGATAATGGTTAGCCTTGCAATTCCTAACTTGTTATGAGCTATCTAATTTGCCACAGCCTAGCCTCGTTACTCTTTTCTGCTCCCATTTGTTAAATGCACTTTGCTACGCGTTATTAAATGTGTTCGCTAACTAGTTAAGTTAGGTGTCTGGACATTGCTGGTTTGTTGGCTAACTAGATGGCTAACTAGTTGAGCCTGGCTATCCAGAACGTTTCATGTTTAATAATAAATGGCCTAATTCGTAGTTTATTTGATCATTAGTTTACTAAGTTATCTTGTCTACCACTCAAACTTGGCCTTAAGGCTAAATTACTAGCTATTACTATTGGAAATTACCTTACAAATGAAGTTAACAATAAGGACGTCGGGGGCTTGGCCTGCCACTGTTGTAACCCTGTATTTTGGGTTGTCACTAGTTAACGCAGCCACAAAGTAAAAATTGGCCATCTTAAAAATGGATGAAATCAAAACACGTAGGGTTAGGTTTATGATCAGATTTTAAAAAGATAAATTATAGAAATGGGCGGGGTTTAGCCATAATTATGACTGTGGCTGTAATGACGAGGGACGATCCCCCCTTAGCAGAGTTGCCACACTTCTGATGCATCCGGATTTCAAGGATACAACTAAACTAAATGTGGCTTCTGCTCAGGCATTTCTTTTTTACGCCTGCTACGTGGTCATTGCTAGAAGGATCCAGCGTTTGTCAAAATATATATTTTTTTGCATTTTATTTAAAGCTAGTCCTAACTTTATCCTAATTCTCCCAACCTCCTGCATAAGTTTTTCTAACCTGTCAAATCTGTTAATTTGGCAAAATGCTGGATCTCTTCTGGCTATGACCCTGCTAGGTTCTATACCTCATTGACAATATTTGTTTAGTTGTAACCTTATGATTGGCCAGTGAAGCTTGGGTGGCTACTCCCGATTGGTCCCCAAAACCTTTACATAGTTCAACAATGCTGTCAAACTCGTGCAGGGCTTCCTCAGATAATCAGAGCAATCTATCCTTTTCAAGATGGTTGATCAGATTTGATAACTTCATTCAGGTTTGTATTTTTCAAGCAATATGTGGATTTCCTTTTTTTCCATTTACACATCAATTTGATCTGTCACGGTGGTATCAAATTCCACCTGCTTTTAACTCCCACTCCTCTAGATTTCAAGCTAAGGGCCTGAAGGCTTCACTGCCTGGGAAGGCAACATAAGGGCCAAGATTTTATTGTTTTACAGATATCAGTTTACCACACTTGTTTGTCCTGTAGGTGTGGCCACTGTAAAAAACTAGCTCCGGAGTATGAGGTGGCAGCCACACGTCTGAAAGGCATCGTCGGATTGGCCAAGGTACTTCAGTCACTTAATGCACCTTACATTTTGACCTTTTGGTCTGAAAAGGTTGTGTGTGTGTGTGTGTGTGTGTGTGATACCTCACACTCATGTAAAGACAGCCATGTCCATAAGGTTTCTATAAACTGAGCTAGTTGCACAGTTTGTGCCCTTGGTCACACTAAGTAATGGCCACCTGACATCTTGCTTCAGGTCGACTGCACGGTCCACAACAATGTATGCCAGAAATACGGAGTCAGCGGTTACCCAACACTGAAGATCTTCAGAGACGGAGAGGATGCTGGTCCCTACGATGGACCCAGAACTGCAGGTATTTAGCCTTAACATTCAATGTCTTCTTGTCCTGATGGGCTGAGTCACTGCCTGGCATCCACCTATTGCATGTTTTTGACCCTGTATTTCAATGGTTTCTCTGTCAGATGGAATTGTCAGCCATCTTAAAAAGCAGGCCGGCCCAGCTTCCGTGGAGCTCAAGACCGAGGCAGATTTCACAAAGTATGTCGGAGACCGTGACGCAAGTGTTGTGGGTAGGTTTTGCCTTAAAGTTGAGTTCTGCATGAATAAACAAAACCAAATGACTAAAATGTCTACGTTTTGCCTTTGTCGTCTGATATGTGACTGTATGCTGTGTTTCCTGTGTCTGTCGTGTCCAGGTTTCTTTGCTGACGATGGAAGCCCAGCCAAAGCAGAGTTCCTGAAGTCGGCCAGTGCCCTCCGAGAGTCCTTCCGCTTTGCACACACCAACTCAGAGGAGCTTCTCCAGAAACACAGCGTAGAGGGAGAGTGAGTGAGCTCTGATTACTGGCTTGTTCATCCCTGTAAAGGGATGGTTCACTCAAAATACAAACATGATTTCTTCACTGTAGGTGTAAGGTAAGTGGAAAATCACATTAACTTGTATTTTAAGTGAACTGTCACTTTAATCAGGGACACAAACTAGTCACCTTTTGGTGAAATTCGCTGTTTTGAATCCAAAATAGGTGACGTACGTGAATCGTGTAAATCTGATGAGAAGTTTAGGGGGGGCTTTGGCTCACTACTGGCTGTAAGCGAACGAGTGATGCACATTTGGAGCAATACTTGCTGTATCCAAGGCTCAGCCAATCGTTCACATAACAGAATGCAGCATGCAACTGAAGAGACAACCAATTTGCTAGTTACAGAATCAGCGCGCGCTCTGGAAAGACAGCAGTAGGGTGCAAAGGCAGTTTGCCAGTTAATTTACAGCAGCGCATCCTCTAGACGATAACGAAGAGGTAGGTGAGAAGCCTGACCACGGACACTGGGGTGAATGAAGGTGATGAAACTTTCTTCATGCGCTGTAACTGAAAAACAACTGGCATTTGGAAAGTTTGAGATGAGGGAGAAAGTGTGGTGGAACAAGTATTAGCATTAAGTATCTTGTTAGCTGGATCGAATTCTCCGTAAGCTAGCCAGAGAAATGTTGAGCAACACTAGCTAACTTAGCTGATCAAATAATTGAGTCTATTGTTTGAAAATTAGCTGGCTAATGAAGTCAGACAGCTGGCTAGCTAACGTTACAACATCAGATGAGCTAACGTTAGTAACCTAACCAATTCGCTATATTATTAACTGGTATACGACTCCTTGCCTTTCCTCAAGTTATAACGCGGTAGCTGCTTACTGGACCCTGGCAATCTGTGTGAAATGTTAACTACTATCTGTGATCTAATGTTTTCCCTCTACAGTATGTGGCTAATTTTCATAATGAGAGAATTAGGTGAAAATGACTTGTTGCTTGTTAAACAAGTGGATTCAGGGATCAAGAGTAGTTGGAGCTGGGCCTGGCTTAAGCTGGATGTCAATAGAGGTAAAAGGAACACCACACACTTTCCCTCTTTCAATACAGTGGATTAAAAGGGGTATGCCAGGTGTACTCGCTGCCTGAAATAGATAAATTATGCCAACATAGCGTATCATGCTCTGCTGGCCCATTGTAGAACAGATGCCCACAGGCAGACAGTGTACAGTGTAATAACGTGCAGTGTAGCACACAGGTATTACTTTTGTGTGTGAGGGGGTGGTTATTTCATTTTTTACTCGGTGAACTTTAATTTTGCACACATGTAGCCTTCTGCACTTGATAGATGTCTACTATAGTGGCCACTATAATAGAGCAATTCTATTTCTACTTTAAGATTTTTAAAAATTCACAAGTGCAAAATTTGTGTGTGTGTGGGGTCACAAGCGTTCTATTATAAAGGCTGTCATGGCTAGCTGCAATATTAGTGTTGTTTTTTTTCTCAAGCCTTGAGTGTCATTTGCAGTAAAGTCTAGGCAACAAATACCATTGGATTTTTTTAGCTTTGAGTTCAGTTCACATGAACCACTTTTTATTTTACACACAGAGACTGATCATGTAGATTATAGTCTTTGTTGTTTAATTAGTTAAAACCTGCATTTATTTTGCATGTTTCAGTGCAAAAATGAAGTGTCACCTTTTTGGACCCTCACCAGTTTGCTTCCCTGTTTAATAATGCTCATTATGTTTGCATTTTCTTGTTTGATGTGTTATCTGACGCCAGTATCTTGTGTTGTGTTTTAATGCAGGGGAATCATTCTGTTCCGTCCATCACGCCTCAACAACAAATTTGAAGAGGGCAGTGTCAAGTTCAGCGAGGACACATTCACCAACGCCAAGATCAAGCAGTTCATCCAGGACAACATGTGAGTTTTACCTCAATATTTTCTCCCTTTTGGCAGTGATGAATCATTTAGGCAGTTTAAGGGATTCTTATTGAATTAATTCTTGGGAGACACATGGACCAGTTGAGACCAGTTTCTCTGTCAAGAGCAGCCTTTTTTTCTCTCTCTTTCCAGTCCCACGGTCTAGAATGAGGGGGTGGTGTTTTTTCTTGACAAGTTGTACCTCTAGTCTACTGCGTTTTGCATGCTGACATTTATGAAACAAGTTGTACCTCTAGTCTACTGTGTTTAGCATGCTGACATTTATGAAACAAGTTGTACCTCTAGTCTACTGTGTTTTGCATGCTGACATTTATGAAACAAGTTGTACCTCTTACACTGTTTTTCTCTTTCCCCGTCAGCTTTGGAATGTGCCCCCACATGACTGACGACAACAAGGACCAAATGAAGGGCAAGGATCTGCTGGTAGCCTACTATGATGTGGACTACGAGAAGAACCCCAAGGGCTCCAACTACTGGAGGAACCGGTAGGGTCCCTAATAAATAACACTTATTCCCAGGAGGGAACCCTCCTTTTGTCTCGTGTGCTATGTTTTGTTAAAGTGGAATCTCTCCAGCTGTCAGTCCCCAAGACTCAACTTGTACCTCATTTTGTGTACTCTGAAGGCTGGTTTCCTAGACACAGATGGTAAAGCATGTTCAATGGAGATTTGGAACAGATTTGCATTTCAGTGGCCTATTTGGGATGCAGGATAAATGTTCCAAGGCGTTGTTATATACATGAACCCAACTCACTCTCTCTCACTGTCTATAGGGTAATGAAGGTGGCCAAGGGTTTCCTGGATCAGGGGAACAAGCTGAACTTTGCCGTGGCCAGCAAGAACAGCTTTAGCCAAGACATTGCTGAGATGGGCCTGGATGCCAGCTCCGGGGAGCTGCCTGTGGTCGGTATCCGCACCGCCAAGGGAGACAAATACGTCATGACCGAGGAGTTCTCGTAAGTGTCATCACCACGTAACTCCAAATGGCACTTGGGACATGGTATCCCTTAGGATAGGGTGATGGACATTGGTTGAGAATTTACTGGTTAACAGTTTATTGATCATACAAGTGCTTCCTGTTATTTAACTAGGGCATTTTTTTATTTTTCCAGGCAAGTCGGTTAAGAACAAATTCTTATTTTCAATGACGGCCTAGGAAGAGTTCCTTGTTCAGGGGCAGAACGACAGATGTTTACCTTGCCAGCTCAGGGATTTGATCTTGCAACCTTTCGGTTACAAGTCCAACACTCTAACCACTAGGCTACCTGCCACCCCAATTCACTTACTGTTGTGCGTGTGCTTTCACTCAGTCTAATCTTCCATAGAACTCAAGTAAGACTTTCAAGCATCCCTTGAAAAATGTTAAACCTGGGGCTTTGTTGCCAAGTTTGACATTTTATCCTTTGTTGCAGAGTTTATCAGCCAAGACCACAATTTAGAAGCAGACAAAAATTGATACACATGTAATGTCTTAGTACCAGCAAGTTAAATGTACACTTTCCACTGAATATAGCAGCTCTAACGGGTCATGGTACCCTCCTAGAGGTAGAAACTTCCTGTGTCTGGTTTTTATTTCTCTACTGATTCAGTACAATGTCTTGGGTTTTTACACAGACGTGACGGCAAGGCCCTGGAGCGTTTCCTGCAGGACTACTTCGACGGCAAGCTGAAGCGTTACCTCAAGTCTGAGCCCATCCCTGAGAACAACGACGGTCCAGTCAAGGTGAGTCGGCGCATGAGACGGACGTTGCATGCGTTTGGGTGCTCTCAAATCGGACAAAATGTGTAATCGAAGCAGTAACTCGATGGTTTCCAATTGGAGCAGTGTGTTGGGGGAGGATCTATTTTTGTGTTGCGCTGTCCGACAGATGTCCCTGTTTCACTCGATGAAGAGGCATGGGTTCTTTCACGGTTTCTGTGTAAACAGTTCTCACCAAGGCCAACCCTTTCCATCCTTTGTTGTCCTCCAGACTGTGGTGGCTGAGAACTTTGACGCCGTTGTGAACGAGGAGGACAAGGACGTGCTGATTGAGTTCTACGCCCCCTGGTGTGGCCACTGCAAGAGCCTGGAGCCCAAGTGGAAAGAGCTGGGAGAGAAGGTAAGGGCTACTGACTTGAAATGATGTGATTATGGCCGTTCTACATTGGCATATGAAACTAACCCCCCCCCTCTACCTCGCAGCTGTCCAGTGATCCCAACATTGTTATCGCAAAGATGGACGCCACAGCCAATGACGTGCCATCCCAATACGAAGTCAGAGGGTGAGTGATGCATCTCCAACTGTCCTAACTATTTAGGAAGTGTTTGACGTGCAGGCGCTGTACATGTCATGTCTGTTGCACCCTAATCATCATCATCATGCTTTTAATTTCCCTCTTTCAGATTCCCTACCATCTTCTTCGCTCCAGCTGGACAGAAAATGAGCCCGAAGAAATACGAGGTTTGTCCCGAGTATACACACAACCCCAGATAGAACAATGACCCAGATATTTCACAGGATGTATAAGTGTGAACCATCCGCTTGGTGACGTAAGGAAGCCCATTGGTTGCCGGTGGGAGAAGATGGAACCAGATGGATCTTGGTTGACGCTCTGCTCATTTTCTCATCGATGAAACAACGTTGGATCTCAATACTGTTTTTTTCTGTTCCCAAAACTAGAATCTGCTATGAACAGGGTGGACTAAGTTTTTATTTAAAACATTTTTGTAGACTTCACTCTTTGCCAAAGTATAAAAAAAACAAAATCAAAAAAATGTAATTTGTTTAGGAGTGAAAAGGCAAATTGAGTTATTGCGCACATGCTCTTCACAGAGTAGGCGTTCCCTAACAGAAATATGCAAATGTAGAATACGCAAATAGGATCTCGCTCGCTGCTGCTTGTTCTCCCCACTACAACTCATTTGTTCCCATTTAAAACAACTGCTTTGGTCTAGCTTGGTTTAGTTGTGAAAAAAAATCTTTGATATAAATGCATGTGTTATAATTTCTTGCTCATAGAATATTCCAAAGATACTCACATGTAGGACTTATTGTGTCACATTGATGCTGCAGCTAACCTGGCTTGTCAATGTTTTTTTTTTCTTCTTTCAGGGAGGTCGCGAGGTCAGTGACTTCATCTCCTACCTGAAGAAGGAGGCCACCAACCCCCTGGTGGCTCAGGAAGAGGAGACATCCAAGAAGAAGAAGAAGAACGAGCTATAAAAGCTCAACTGGAGCCAACATTCCGAGGAGGGAAAACACTGACAACTAAATTATATTCCAATCTTTAGTGAACTACAGAATGCTCTGAGCCCAGTTGAGATGAGGGTCCTGCCGCTCTGCGAACACTGTGGAAAGTGGCGGTGGTGTCCAGGGCCTGCCTGAATTATTATTTTTTTTGTCTCAATGAAATTGAGGTTATTTCCCCTGGTCTGTCTGTACCTCTGATGCACTTTGGTACAAAACCAATTTCCAGTCATCTATTGGTTTATTATTTCTGGAAGAGGGGAGTTATGGTGAATTCCTTTTATTTTGTACCACGTCTTTGTTTTTGTACATTTGAAAGGATTGTGAAATAAAAAGGCCCACAAAACCAATATGTTTTGTTTGAATTTATGAATTGCGGCTCGTTTCTAAATTCCTTGAGGATTGTTGAGGGGGAGGCGTTGTGATCTAAAGAAACCATATTCTTCCTGATTGGTGCATCGGTCTAAGGCACTGCATCTCTGCTAGAGGCGACACTAAAGGCCCTGGTTCGATTCCAGGCTGTATCACAACCGGCAGTAATTGGGAGTCGCATAGGGCGGCACACAATTGTCGCAGCGTCGTTAGGGTTTGGCCGGGGTAGGCTGTCATTGTAAATACGAATTTAACTGACTTGCCTAATTAAAGGATAAATTAAATAACACAGGACCCATTCTATAAATGTAGTGTGTTGCACTTTTAACGGGACAGTTTCCTGGACACAGTAAGCTTACTCCTGGACTGAAATGCATGCTCAACAGAGCTACTGAAAGGATGTTTTTGTCCTGGTATAGGCTTGTTTCCAGGAAACTGGCATTGATTGTAAAGAGGCCACTTCCAGACACCAATGTGCTGTCTTTGTACTAAAGTAAAGTCATGGTTTATTTTCCTCTTGTGAATACTGCCTTGCAGCTCAAAGCAAGTGAATAGTTTACATTTTGTAGATGTTGCTGTATAATTTCATTGATCCCAGAGCAGAGGTGTGAAATTCTGCTGTGACCACTGATAATCCCTAATGAAGTGAATGGTGGGGCAGGGAAGAGACACTGGCTTACTGGCAAGACAGACAAAACACCCTTCCTACATTTGACAACTGATTATTCTGGAAGTCAAAATGGAATTGATCCAGCCATGATTACCTAACCCTGGGTTTTCCCACCTAGGACAAAGTTGTTGAAAAGATGACTATGCCTGACATCTACATTTGGTAATGTCAACATTTTATTTAACCTTTATTCAACTAGGCAAGTCATTTAAGAACACATTCTTATTTACCATGACGGCCTACACCAGCCAAACCCTAACCTGGACGATGTGCGCTGCCCTATGGGACTGGGATCGATACAACCTGGAATTGAACCAGGGTCTGTAGTGATACCTCAAGCACTGAGATGCAGTGCCTTAGACCGATGCGCCACTTGGGAGCCCAAACATGCTTGCATACTCATGGACACAGTATCAAAAATTGGTCTATGAACAATTTTATTAACCATCATACATCCCTCCAGTATTTAGAAACACATTTTTTTTTACAACATTCAAGAGCTAATTGTATTTCACTGCTGAAGAAGCATGACTCAAATCACCTGATATTTCAAACATCCAAAATACATTTATTATTCCATGCCTCGTTAAGCGAATTAATGCCAATACTTATTAACAAAGGGGTTTTCATTCGGTTTTGCTATTTCATATTTACATTTCATGTAACATTTAATCATTATTTATGCAACCAACAATTTATTTGTACAATTATATTGTTTACAAACAATGGAGTAAAACAAGTTTATATTTTTACTCTTAATCAATGGCATCAACATATTGATAAACCAATGAACAAATATGTGATAAACATAAATTCAGTATATATCTTCCACCTTGTCAAAATTATACTTGATATACACTTAGTGTACAAGACATAGACACCTGCTGTTTCCATGACAGACTGACCTGGTGAATCCAGGTGAAAATTATGATCCCTTATTGTGTCACTTGTTAAATCCACTTGAATCAGTGTAGATGAAGAGGAGGAGACCGGTTAAAGAAGGATTTTTAAGCCTTGAGACATGGATTTTTTGTGTGTGTGTGTGTGTGTGTGTGTGTGTGTGTGTGTGTGTGTGTGTGTGTGTGTGTGTGTGTGTGTGTGTGTGTGTGTGTGTGTGTGTGTGTGTGTGTGTGTGTGTGTGTGTGTGTGTGTGTGTGTGTGTGTGTGTGTGTGTGTGTGTCAAGACAAAATATTTCAGTGCCTATGAACGGGGTAGTAGGTGCACTCATTATTTGGAAGGTGTTCTTAATATTTTGTACACTCAGTAAATTTAGTATCACTTTTCAACAAATCCAGTGCATTTTTGTTAAATTAAAAATGGAGAAATCAACAATACGTCAAAGGATTTAACTAAACAACATAACCTTCACTCCAAACCTACAACCTGATTTTGGACGATATTACCTGGAATGCTTCTTACACCCAAGGATTATTCCCAAACTATACAGCAAATGTTCTGGAAAACAAACAGAAACCTGAAAACACCATCCAACCTGGAACTGAGTGAGTAATGCTTAGTCTGAAGCTATTTTTTTTACTTTCAAATGCCAAGAAGAAAAATACATTACAATGATATATTTTACTTTATAAGGACTGAAAGCTACCAATCTTGCTTGGGCAAAGAGATACAACTTCAATTAGCACTTACGTGAAGCGAGAGGTGTCGAAGCCTTTGAGCCCAACAAACAGCAGGCTACCCCACCCAGACCCAGCGGCCTTGAAGCTCCCTCCTGCTGTTCAGAGACTGGCATTTTCTACAAGAAATCTGCCTCCAGAAATAAAAGCTTCTCCCAAGTGGGTGTGACACCTACTCCCATTGCCTGCTGCACTGCTGCTTGGATTCCACCTGGCGATCTGTTTACCGTCTGCACTGGTTGTCTTCCCATGTCTGGTACAGGTACAGGTGTTCTCCCCCCCCCCATTACTGACTGTATGTTTGTTTATTCCATGTGTGTGTGGCTCAGTTGGTAGAGCATGGTGTTTGCAATGCCAGGGTTGTGGGTTCGATTCCCACGGGGGACCAGTACAAAAAAAAATGTATGAAATGTATGCATTCACTACTGTAAGTCACTCTGGATAAGAGCGTCTGCTAAAATGTAAATGTAACTCTGTTGTTGTTTGTGTCGCTTTGCTTTATCTTGGCCAGGTCGCAGTTGTAAATGAGAACTTGTTCTCAACTAGCCTGCCTGGTTAAATAAAGGTTCAATAAAATAAATATTGAAAACTGAAACAAACAAAGGCAAACAGATCAATCCCACTGTTCAAGACTGCTGAAGGTGTGGTTGCGTGGTAACCATCACTCCCGGCTTTACCAGGGGCACGCTTGAGGCGGTCTCCAACAGCTCTGCGTACAATATGTCATGTTCTGTGGCTTTGCCATTGCATTTCTTGACTGCCCCTGCAACACAGAAAGAAACATTTAGTTATAGTATATAAAACACTCAAAGTAATGGATATGTGGCATCTATGGCCTCGGTTATACCCGGGCACTTAAATGCAACTTCTGTCATCCGATCACTCCAAGCTGCATTAGTTCTGGATACACGAAAGTCACATTGTGTTCGTAATAGGTTATCTGCCAGGACGGGCATTGCGTTCGGAATTTAGTCTGGATGCAATCGGGCCACTGAATATGCACAAGCAATGTACAGAGATGTGGGGAAAAGCACATTCTACACAAATTACCTTCATAATAACAAAGAACATGTGTGTGTCTGATGGAAAATAAACTTTTATACAACCCAAAGGGGCAAGAAATCACATGAATATCGGTGGACAACTTGATTTAATGTAAATGAACATAGAT
Organism: Salmo trutta; assembly: GCF_901001165.1. NCBI lineage: Eukaryota > Metazoa > Chordata > Actinopteri > Salmoniformes > Salmonidae > Salmo > Salmo trutta. The sequence goes on from NC_042960.1 coordinate 63,424,574, forward strand.
GATGGAACATATTCCCTCTTTCTTACGAGATGAATTGCTATGGTGACAAATATTTACCATTTAAACCATGTGTGACCTCTCACCTCACTGGCTGTAGAAGTGTTCTTCCTAACCAGTCCCTCAACAGTTCATAGAATGAGCTCCACTCTCACTGGGTCCTCAGAGGAGAGGAAGGCTGGGGAGAGATGGAGCTTAAATATCCATCTCCCACCCATGGAGAGACCTATTTACTGTATCTTACCCTCCAGACAGCGGCGCAGCGGTCTAAGGCACTGCATCTCAGTACTAGAGATGTCACTACAGACCCTGGTTTGATTCCAGGCTGTATCACAACTGGCCGTGATTGGGAGTCCCATAGGGCAACGCACAATTGGCCCAGTGTGGTTTTGGTTTGGGCAGGGTAGGCCTTCATTGTAAATAAGAATTTGTTCTTAACTGACCTGGTCAGTAGGGGGTGAGCGACTCATCACTGGTTCATACAAACACAGGACAGGGGCAAAAATGTACTTTTTGTTTCACCAGCCACTGTGGCAGGCCACTCAGATTACGTTCCCTAAAAAAAACAAAAAACAGATGTACATTCTTTGTAATGTTTCTAAAACAAATGACCAGTGTTTTATGACCAGTGTCTTTTAACGAAAATATTAGATGAGACAAAATGTTCAGCTGCCCCTTTAAGGGCGGGTGGTTACCGTGGTAACGGGGCCACTCCAGTCGTGTGAGGTGTGTCTGTGAGATTTGGGATCTGACTGCTAGGGCATCTCTTCACTGTCAGTTGCAGCAGCAGACTCAAACTAACGTTGAAAAACAATCGAGCTTGTCGACAAAACAATGTAAAGAGCCAAGAAACACTCAAACGAAGTCTCACATTGTACACTTTAGAGTATATAAGACCAACTGTTATGTCTGTGCACAGCACCTCCAAAACATGAATCTATCAGCACTTCACTCAGAGCACATAGCTCTCCTGCCAGGCAGTGTTGTCACAGATAGCAATATCCTCTCATTGTTCTGCCTGAGGTGGGATATAGGATTCGTATTTATTTGTGCAATTAGCAGCAATGAAACAACACAGCAGAAATACTTTGCAGCATTTTTCTACAATAAATCACAACTCGCACATGGGCTCATTTTTGGCTGTTGACCATTTTTATTCGCAAATGTGATGCTCGCACTGTAGAGCCCTGCAAGTTGACCACCTGCCAACCTGGCTGGTAAATTAGACATTCTTACCCGCCAATAATTAAATATGCCTGCATTTGGCTGGTGTTAATGTGATGCCCTGGACATAGAGCCTACTACTATAGAGAGAAATAGAAATGGCATCTTTTTATAGGCACTATCCCCGCCAGGGTTCGTAGGACAAAGCCTACATGGAAACGAATGGCGGGTTGTTTTTTTTAAGGTTTTTGGATAAACGCGGAAAATAAGGTCTGCGGTAAACACAGGCTTAGGATATCTTATATGTTTTGTTCTATGAGATACTCTTCATCAGCCAATGTCACTTTTTGTGGTACTGCCTGGGATGGTACAGCCTGACATGGTACTTCCTGGTACCTGAGATGGTACAGCCTGGGATGGTACAGCCTGGAATGGTACAGCCTGAGATGGTACAGCCTGAGATGGTACAGCCTGGGATGGTACAGCCTGAGATGTTACAGCCTGAGATGGTACAGCCTGAGATGGTACAGCCTGGTGTCAGATATGGTACTTCCTGGTGCCAGAGATGGTACTTCCTGGTGCCAGAGATGGTACTGCCTGGTGCCAGAGATGGTACTTCCTTAGATGGTACAGCCTGAGATGGTACTTCCTGGTGCCTGAGATGGTACTTCCTTAGATGGTACAGCCTGAGATGGTACTTCCTGGTGCCAGAGATGGTACTGCCTGGTGCCTGAGATGGTACTTCCTTAGATGGTACAGCCTGAGATGGTACTTCCTGGGATGGTACTGCCTGGGATGGTACAGCCTGGGATGGTACTGCCTGGTGCCAGAGATGGTACTTCCTGGTGCCAGATATGGTACTTCCTGGTGCCAGAGATGGTACTGCCTGGTGCCAGAGATGGTACTTCCTTAGATGGTACAGCCTGAGATGGTACTTCCTTAGATGGTACAGCCTGAGATGGTACTTCCCGGTGCCAGAGATGGTACTGCCTGGTGCCTGAGATGGTACTTCCTTAGATGGTACAGCCTGAGATGGTACTTCCTGGTGCCTGAGGTGGTACTTCCTGGTGCCTGAGGTGGTACTTCCTGGTGCCTGAGATGGTACTTCCTGGTGCCTGAGGTGGTACTTCCCGGTGCCTGAGATGGTACTTCCTGGTGCCTGAGGTGGTACTTCCTGGTGCCTGAGATGGTACTTCCTGGTGCCTGAGGTGGTACTTCCTGGTGCCTGAGATGGTACTTCCTGGGATGGTACTGCCTGGGATCGTACAGCCTGGGATGGTACTGCCTGGTGCCAGAGATGGTACTTCCTGGTGCCAGAGATGGTACTTCCTGGTGCCAGAGATGGTACTGCCTGGTGCCAGAGATGGTACTTCCTTAGATGGTACAGCCTGAGATGGTACTTCCTTAGATGGTACAGCCTGAGATGGTACTTCCTGGTGCCAGAGATGGTACTGCCTGGTGCCTGAGATGGTACTTCCTTAGATGGTACAGCCTGAGATGGTACTTCCTGGTGCCTGAGATGGTACTTCCTGGTGCCTGAGGTGGTACTTCCTGGTGCCTGAGGTGGTACTTCCTGGTGCCTGAGATGGTACTTCCTGGTGCCTGAGATGGTACTTCCTGGTGCCTGAGGTGGTACTTCCTGGTGCCTGAGATGGTACTTCCTGGTGCCTGAGATGGTACTTCCTGGTGCCTGAGATGGTACTTCCTGGTGCCTGGGATGGTACTGCCTGAGATGGTACATCCTGGGATGGTACTGTAGCTGTGGTAGAAAGTTGATTTGCGATGTTCTGCATTTATCAGAGTGCCATCAGGTAGCCTGATTTCAGATGTGTCCATTTAAACAGGATGATTTAAGGAAATAGTTTTTATTTTTATTTATTTGTATTTAACATTTATTTAAGGTTAAGGTAATTACAACGCATGTAAACGTTTTAACCGAACTATTATATTAATCTGACTATCCACAATATTCACATTATTGTGTGCATGTAACAGTACTCAGTGTTTCAATCGGTTTGAATCAGATTTGAATGGTGGAGGATTATTGATAAAGTAACTAACTGTTCTTCCTCTCCAGTAGAGGGCAACATTGTTGCGGTTTTTCAATACATTTTGTTGGCGTGGATGTTTTTCCGTAAAATGACTGACAGCGGGTCAGGAGTCGGTATTCTTCTTTGATTGGTAGAAATACACGAAACGTATATTATATAATCCAATCAGAGTTGAGCGCGAACCCCAAAGGCGGGATTTACCAGCGTACGAGCCAATCAGTGCCAAGTTATTAACATTTGTTGAGTGTTCCGGCCGGGCGCACATGTCAGTAGAGGTAATGGTATGCTACCAATGTTTTAGGATATTATTTGTTTGCAAAGCGTTTTGGTTAGTCAATGTCTTTATCATGCTAGCTAAGCATGTATCGTATGGTTGTGGTTTGACGGCATTTTGATTGTTCATGTGATTTTTGCCACGTTGGTTACACGTGGTCAGAGCAGGCACGTTAGCTTAGCCTATGATGATGTTCGGGTCATGGTAAAACACACTTGTATATTTGGCATGTCTACTCTTAAAGGAAAATACCACTCAAACTATCTTTTTAATATTTGTTTTATTCGTTCACTGATACAGTCCCAAAATGTTTTGCTTATCAGCGTTCAAGTTTTCAAGATGTAGAACTTTCTAAATACAGTGAGGTGCAAACATTTTGGGACCGTTATCATCAGTGGACTAAAGAAACAAATACTCCAGTTTTGTTGTGGTGTTTTCCTTTTAAGTAACGATGTGAGGTAGAAGTTGCAGGTTCTCTACTTGCATATCTAGCGTTTTTTAAATTATATTTTATTAATGAGTTAGCAACATTTTCTTTTTTGCAGATATGATACTACATGGCAAGAACAATGTTTGAAGCAGGGACTTCAATTGGAAGTAAAACCCATCGCAATTATTGGGGACTGATCTACAAGTATAGATATTTATCCCGGAAAGCCATGCTCCTCCATACTGTAGAGAACGCCAAAACACGGAAGAAGCATCAAAAAAATAATAAAATCAACAATCCAAGGAAAGGGACAGAGGAAAACATTGAAACGCTGGACAAATTACCTGAGAGGCACACCTGTCTAGAAGTTGGTAGCACCCTAAAACCCACAGACTCATGGACTAGTTTAGCTAAATGTGGAGTAACCCCTATTGTACAGGGTTCTCTGATAGCTGCTTCTGGGGACAACAGCCAACCTGCAGACTTCAGTAGGCAAAAAGCTGGTTGCGGCTGCTTTGAGTGAACGATGGGAGGTGGACAGTGGGTTCTTGTCTGAGGCCAGCCCACCAGCTAGTGGACACCGTTCTTCCTGCCACAACATGTGCCCGACCAATGTGGTGGCTATAGACTGAGATGGTTGGCACTGGGCTAGGTGGGCGCACTAGTGAATTGGCACGCTGTAGCTTGGTGGATTACCATGGCAACGTCCTGTACGGTAAGTACATCTGTTCGTGCCAGCCTGTGACCGACCTCAGGACCCGCTGGAGTGGCATCCAGAGGCACCACTTCCAGAACGCTCTGCCCTTCCCAGAGGCTAGGACCGAGGTGAGCAATGACACCATAACCACCTGGCTTTGGCATTAACTCTTCTTTTGAGTCCTTTACTTTGTGGGAAATGAGCAGAGCAGTCTGTCTGCTAGAAAGCCCTACTGGACATAGGTTTCAACTGTTGGTTTCAAAGGAAAGGATGTGTGCAAAGGCAGCCATTTATGATTTAGCTGAATAATTTTGGTTATTTTGTGTGCATACTCTCGTTGGTAATTATTTAAATTGAACCGTTATTAAAATAGGCAAGTCAGTTAAGAACATTCTTATTTACAATGACTGCCTATGAAGAGTGGGTTAACTGCCTTGTTCAGGGGCAGAATTACAGATTTCTACCTTGTCAGCTTGGGGATTCGATCTAGCAACCTTTCAGTTACTGGCCCAACGCTCTAACCACTAGGCTACCTGCCACCTCTACACTCTAACCACTAGGCTACCCGCCGCCTCTACACTCTAACCACTAGGCTACCCGCCGCCTCTACACTCTAACCACTAGGCTACCCGCCGCCTCTACACTCTAACCACTAGGCTACCCGCCGCCTCTACACTCTAACCACTAGGCTACCCGCCGCCTCTACACTCTAACCACTAGGCTACCCGCCGCCTCTACACTCTAACCACTAGGCTACCCGCCGCCTCTACACTCTAACCACTAGGCTACCCGCCGCCTCTACACTCTAACCACTAGGCTACCCGCCGCCTCTACACTCTAACCACTAGGCTACCTGCCGCCTGTACACTCTAACCACTAGACTACCTGTCACCTCTACACTCTAACCACTAGACTACCTGCCGCCCCAATAGTAATGGACACCAATACTAACCAGTCTGCTTTCCTTGTCCAGATACTACGAATACTGGAGGGGAAAGTAGTGATCGGCCACGCTCTGTATAACGACTTCCAGGCCTTAGACTTGACACACCTAGGTCACATGATCAGGGACACCAGTGGCACGCGTCTGCTCAGATAACTGGCTGGCTTCCCCACAAAGCGCTGCGTCTCACGCAAGATCCTGACAGACGGCCTCCTAAACAGGAAAATCCAGGTGAGTGCTCCCTGCCCTCTAGGTGTTTTTTGGTGACCATTTTTAAAAGCATCTTCAGGTTAGAGATCAGAATAGATGGATAGATCATAACAGCCTTGACAGTGTTTGGGTTGGTCAGGGGGTGTCAAACTTTGTCGTTTGACTCTATGATGACCAATGATCTTTCTCTTCCCTAACAGGTTGGAAGAAAGGGCCACAGTTCAGTGGAGGATGCTCTGGCTTCTTTGGACCTGTATAAACTAGTGGAGAGGGATTGGGAACAGGACATGCGAGAGAGAATGAGGGACTGGGACATTGGCACTCTCCCAGACCCCACTACCTCAAACCACTACATGCAGGACCAATACTGGCCAGAGGACTTGACTGAGGACAGTCGGCGAGAAGGCTGGAGGACAGTCGGCGAGAAGGCTGGAGGACAGTCGGCGAGAAGGCTGGAGGACAGTCGGCGAGAAGGCTGGAGGACAGTCGGCGAGAAGGCTGGAGGACAGTCGGCGAGAAGGCTGGAGGACAGTCGGCGAGAAGGCTGGAGGTAATAAGTCAAATGATTAAAGTTGCCAAGCCTGGCAGTATGGTTTAGTCAGTAAGTGTTTTTCTGACTATGGTTATTAATTCAAAATCATCCAAGATGGGAGGGGTTGTCTCTTCATCCATTTGGTGTAGCCTGCAGTGTTCAGCCCGGCAGCCGCAGGGACAAGGTGTGTGTGTGTGTGTACCCTTTAGCAGACGCTTTTATCCAAAGCGACTTAGTCAAGTGTGTACATTTTTGTCTATGAGTGGCCATGGGAATCGAACCCACAATCCTGGCATTGCAAGCACCATGCTGTACCAAACCATACAGAACCAGTGGGTCATTGCAACAAAGGTCTGGGGTACAGTCAAGTGGTTCAACGTCAAGAATGGGTACGGTTCCATTGATTTTCAAAATGAGTGGCCTAACAATGCTCTACCTACATAGCCCCAGTCAAACTTGCAGCTGAATGAATTTTGCCGTGGGAATTTAAATGGACGGGCACACGTCGACTTTTATGCCCACAAAGGCACAACAACTCCTCCCAGTTTGAATGTGGGCAACGGACATGCAGGTGGTTGCACACCTTTTGCTAAAATGGATGTTATTGATGGTTTTTGCACTTGAAACTGAAATATGTTGGTATGTTGTAAGCTATGCATCTTATCCTTTCACGAGGTTGTCTATAGTAAATACATATATTAGAAAATTGGCTTTATGAGGAATTGTTAATCTCCCAGTGATTTGAACTGGGAAAGTAGGGGGGAAGGAATTAAGAAGTTGGCATGATGATAAATGGGATACAGCCTGTGTGTGTCGACGTTGACTTGCAGATACTAGTGCTGATCGGATATGAAACGTAACTTTATTTTTAACGGGGTTTGGAAGTATCAAACATAATATTGTGTTGTGAAAATATTTGCATGGAGTTTGAAGTTGTGATTTGAATAATCATGATGTTGCGAACACGATTGTGTTCATTTTGTGGAAAGAAATGTTGGAGTTGAATTTGAGTAAAAATGCTGCTGTTAAAGGCATTTAACTTTAAATCCACATGCAATGTTCTGGACTTAGGTTTTATGCAAGGTGAAATCATGGTTCTGTCTGGATGTACACTCAGTCTAAAACAATGGAGGCTGGTGAGGGGAGGACAGCTCATAATAATGGCTGGAATGGAGCCTTTGGAATGGCATCAAAACCATGGAAACCATGCGTTTTGATGTGTATTTGATACCATTCCACTCCAGCCATTACCACGAGCACGTCCTCCCCAATTAAGGTGCCACCAACCTCCTTGAAGAGGGTGTTAAGCAGAATGCCACCTCTTGTACTTTTAGAGTAAATGCTGTAATATTGAACTTATTAAAGTTGTTTGACTTCAATTACCAAATAGTGAACCATACTGCCACCTTGATGTTTTCTGCTGCTACTCCAGGAAGGTCCTGCTGTGCCCTAATTGAATATCAATATATTCAAATAAAATAATCTACTAAATGTATTGTGCACTGTCTGAACTGGTCTTAAACTTTAATTAATTTGTTTTTTATTTCTTTCATTTTCTCTTTTGGAATCTTGACCGACTAACACGTCTTCTGAATTTAGAATTGTAAATGATCCACAACTGAACACATACTTTGTCCCCAGTCTCGAAAGCCTTTGTTTCCTATTTAATACTGACTTCCTGACTCCCACTTGTTTTTTGTTTTTTACCCTCAAATATAAGCAGCTATGTGGGAGTGCAAGCTGTAAAAAAATGGTTTCTATCTTTTTGTTTCAAAACCCTTGGTGACATGTCAAATGTATGTCTTCTTGTCTTCCATATAATCAGCTTTCCTCTAGAAGCCCTATAGGTTGTTCAGGTGAAAGGCAAGACTGCAGATGCAGTCACTATGGGAAATCAAATATCCACTGATGTTAAACGGACGAGCAGACTGGTCTTGGGCAGGTGCTGCAGTGCCCATTCTTGCTGTATGCTGCAGCATGATTCGTCAGACCTACATTACCTGTCACAAGTTTGGACACCTACTCATTCAAGGGTTTTTCTGAATATTGTACTATTTTCTACATTGTAGATTAATAGTGAAGACAAACTATGAAACAACACATATGGAATCATGTAGTAACCAAAAAAGTGTTAAACAAATCAAAATATATTTGAGATTCTTCAAGTAGCCACCCTTTGCCTTGATAACAGCTTGGCACACTTGGCATTCTCTCAAACAGCTTAATGAGGAATGCTTTTCTAATGCTTCTCTTCAAGTTCCCACATATGCTGAGCACTTGTTGGCTACTTTTCCTTCACTCTGCGGTTCAACTCATCCCAAACCATCTCAATTGGGTTGAGGTCAGGTGATTGTGGAGGCCAGGTCATCTGATGCAGCACTCCATCACTCTCCTTGGTCAAATTGCCCTTACACAGCCTGGAGGTGTGTTTTGGTTCATAGTCCTGTTGAAAAACAAATGATAGTCCCACTAATCACAAACCAGATGAGATGCCGTATCGCTGCAGAATGCTGTAGTAGCCATGCTGATTAAGTGCCTTGAATTTTAAATAAATCACTGATAGTGTCACCAGCAAAGCACCATCACACCTCCGCCTCCATGCTTCACGGTGGGAACCATACATGCAGAGATTATCCGTTCACCTACTCTGCGTCTCACAAAGACACGGCGGTTGGAACCCAGAATCTCAAATTTGGACTCATCAGACCAAAGGACACATTTCCAAAAGTCTAATGTCCATTGCTCATGTTTCTTGGCCCAAATGAGTCTATTCTTATTGGTGTCCTTTAGTAGTGGTTTACTTTTTTTTTTACAGCAATTCGACCATGAAGGCCTGATTCACGCAGTCGTTGCATTATATAGGTGTATTATATAGTTGCATTATATACAGTAGGTGTATTATATAGTTGCATTATATACAGTAGGTGTGTTATATACTTCTCTGATAGACATCAGTGTGTCAAATCAGAGGGCCTGTTGTCCGGACCTCTGGCAGTCTCTATTGGTGTGCCACAGGGTTCAATTCTCAAGACGACTCTTTTCTCTGTATACATCAATGATGTCGCTCTTGCTGCTGGTGATTCTCTGATCCACCTCTACGCAGACGACACCATTCTGTATACTTCTGGCCCTTCTTTGGACACTGTGTTAACTACCCTCCAGACGAGCTTCAATGCCATACAACTCTCCTTCCGTGGCCTCCAACTGCTCTTAAATACAAGTAAAACTTGAAGCATGCTCTTCAACCGATTGCTGCCTGCACCTGCCCGCCCGTCCAGCATCACTACTCTGGACAGTTCTGACTTAGAATATGTGGACAACTACAAATACCTGGGTGTCTGGTTAGACTGTAAACTCTCCTTCCAGACTCACATCAAACATCTCCAATCCAAAGTTGAATCTAGAATTGGCTTCCTATTTTGCAACAAAGCATCTTTCCCTCATGCTGCCAAACATACCCTCGTAAAACTGACCATCCTACCGATCCTCGACTTCGGCGATGTCATTTACAAAATAGCCTCCAATACCCTACTCAATAAATTGGATGCAGTCTATCACACCACTGCGACCTGTACGCTCTCCTTGGCTGGCCCTCGCTTCATACTCGTCGCCAAACCCACTGGCTCCAGGTCATCTACAAGACCCTGCTAGGTAAAGTTCCCCCTTATCTCAGCTCGCTGGTCACCATAGCAGCACCCACCTGTAGCACACGCTCCAGCAGGTATATCTCTCTGGTCACCCCCAAAGCCAATTCCTCCTTCGGCCGCCTCTCCTTCCAGTTCTCTGCTGCCAATGACTGGAACTAACTACAAAAATCTCTTAAACTGGAAACACTTATCTCCCTCACTAGCTTTAAGCACCAGCTGTCAGAGCAGCTCACAGATCACTGCACCTGTACATAGCCCATCTATAATTTAGCCCAAACAACTACCTCTTCCCCTACTGTATTTATTTATTTATTTTGCTCCTTTGCACCCCATTATTTCTATTTTGCACCATCTTCCACTGCAAATCTACCATTCCAGTGTTTTACTTGCTATATTGTATTTACTTTGCCACCATGGCCTTTTTTGCCTTTACCTCCCTTATCTCACCTCATTTGCTCACTTTGTATATAGACTTATTTTTCTACTGTATTATTGACTGTATGTTTGTTTTACTCCATGTGTAACACTGTGTTGTTGTATGTGTCAAACTGCTTGCTTTATCTTGGCCAGGTCGCAATTGTAAATGAGAACTTGTTCTCAACTTGCCTACCTGGTTAAAAATAAAAAAAGAAATTATGTAGTTGTATTATATAGGTGTATTATGTACAGTAGGTGTATTATATAGGTGTATTATATACAGTAGGTGTATTATGTACAGTAGGTGTATTATATAGGTGTATTATATACAGTAGGTGTATTATGTACAGTAGGTGTATTATGTATAGTAGGTGTATTATATAGGTGTATTATGTACAGTAGGTGTATTATATAGGTGTATTATATACAGTAGGTGTATTATGTACAGTAGGTGTATTATATAGGTGTATTATATACAGTAGGTGTATTATATAGGTGTATTATATACTCAATATGTCCAGTCATGATGCTGGATGTCTTTCTTCGATCGTTTACTCATTTTACTGTACAAAATACTTTGAGACCTTTGACATTTACATTACATTTAAGTCATTTAGCATTTGACTATATATGGTGCCACTATCTGTGGTGCTGCCTGTTCGCACGCATGCACGTACACACACACCAGTCCTGAGTATGGGAATACGGAGCCTGGCATTGTGCTGCCATCTGGGTTGATTTCGTCACACAGACTCCCCCATTGAGCGGATCAGACCTGGTTTAAGAGATTACTCCTGCTCCACCATTGCATCAGTGACATTTTGGAGGTGAAGGGGCTCACTACCAAATATCCTTCATCTGCTTTATACTGTTACACACATGCTTTGACCTGTAGCTCTCTCCTTTACTTCCTAAGTCATTCATTTCCCCACCCACTGACTCACTCACTAATTGCATTGTCCCTCTGTTTCCCATGCTAAGAACCAAAGACCACAACTAATACCTAGATTTGTATTTAACTCTCTAGATTGCTGAATCACTCAATTCATTACACTTCTTAGTTCAATCACCCTTTCACTTTTTCTAACCCTCGTTCTTATCATGGTTAAAATATGGGACTATGTAACAAACTCTACATTATATAAACGCAACCCTATTCTACAGGCTTTGCATTGTGTCACCATAGAGCACGTGTGCAGCGTTTTGATCCTAATGGAAAAACCATGTCCATTTTTCACATGTGAAATCATGTGTTTTCGTAACACTTCACATGTCAAAGTTTTTCACATCGATTTCCACATGTGATGGCATAACCTTACACATGTGGATTCACATTTTCACATGAGATTTTACAAGTGATGTCCCCTCTATCATACACACAGTCCTTCTTACATAGCGTTTCCAAATTAACATATTTTACCCACTTTGACATATATGACTACACTGTGTGTATATTTTATAGAGTAATTATTATTACAACATGTCCTTATCTGGGATTTGAACTAACAACCTCTTGGGTTACTGCATTCCAATCTTCCCACTACACCACCATGTCTGTGTCAATAGCTACATTATATTACACTATATTCCTACACTTTGGACTTCAAAGCAAATAATGATTAGCTTTAGAAAACAATTATATTTATCATGGTGATTCAGGAGTAACATTAAAACAGAATAATTGAACACACCAACATTAGACAATTATACAGAAAACACTCAAATTGCTGAAATAATTCAATTAATCAATGATGAGGGTATAGCCAGAATAACTGATAACTAAAATAGCAGTAAAGATGGGTCACTCTTTTGCTAAATATTAAAAGAGTATATGTAATTAATATGATTGGGAACACTACAGACTTTATGGCGCAGCAGAAAGGTCAGTGTACTTCAAATCAAAAAGTTGTGAGTTAAAATATGACCGAACCTGGGATTTAAACTAAACGTGATCACATGTGAAGTTTCAAAAACACATATTTTCACATGTTAAATGTTCCAAAAACACATTTTCACATGTGAAATGTCACATGTAAAGTGTTCCAAAAACACGTTTTCAAATGTGAAATGTCATGTGAAGTGTTCCAAAAACACGTTTTCACATGATTTTCCATGTGAAATGCCACATTTTAAGTATAAAAAAAACACGGTTTTACAGTGATCATAGATGCATTTCCCACTAGTAATTACCAGTTGGAGGGTTGTTCAAGTGGATTGTTTTCCAGTTGTATGTGGTAAATTCCCACTTCCCACTTGGCTACAAATGCAGGATTCATTACAATCATTACTGCACTTTAAATGTAGTCGGGGGGCAATGCTAACAATTTAACAATGCTACAGAACTGACAGTATACAAGCTTAATGTTTATGAACAGAATACAACGTGGCACATTAACTGGGATAACATTCCCGCTCATGGGAGACTAAAAAAGCCACGCCTCAAATAAGCCACTCCTGCAATCTTCTGATAGGCTGACGCTGCTACAGTAGTTTCCACTTAAAAAAATGACAAATTCACAGAAACTTCTGTCAATAAGTTCAATTAAGGTTCTAGAAAATGCACAATATCCTCTTCACAGTACAGCTCATTACTGACCCATTCTCTTGCAAGATTTGCAGAAACAGTGTCAAAGGAGTTGCTCAACTTGCATTGGCATAAACATCAAACATTTAAACTGCTCCAACACTTCCACTGATGGTTGGCACAAATACACATATGGTTAAAAACACACCCAATATGCTAATAAGCCCTAACCAGTACATTGCCCCAGCTATATTTTAAAGCACAGTGTTGATCGTACCTTATATTCTAAATATTAGATAGAAAAATCTTCTATACCTACAAGGTACTGAACTGTACCCTGTGAGTTTATATGTGTAGCTGTGAAGTGTACCTTTGACCTTTTGAAAAACAGGTTTTGTCTATACATGAAGACACTTCCTTCTAGGCGTGCGACTTTAGCAAGTCCTCTCACTGCAAGTTCCCTTTCATTGTCAGTTATACAATATTGTCAACTCAAACTGGTTGAGAATGATTGATTTCTAATGCTCTACTATGAAGTCGTTTAATTAAAATAATTTATGAGAACTGAAAATATGCTGTTGCTTTATATCGGGGTGGCAGGGTAGCCTAGTGGTTAGAGTGTTGGACTAGTAATCGAAAGGTTGCAAGATCGAATCCCCGAGCTGACAAGCTACAAAACTGTCGTTCTGCCCCTGAACAAGGAGGTTAACCCAGTGTTCCTAGGCCGTCATTGAAAATAACAATTTGTTCTTAACTGACCTGCCTAGTAAAATATCAGGGTTCCCCAACTAGCAGGCTGTGGGCCGAATATGGCACTTGGGTGGTTTTATTTGGCCTTCCAGGTTTTCTGAGCCCCCCCCCCCCCAAAAAAAAATAGATTTGTAATTTTTATTGTTGGACATAATAGTGCAATCAACTACCCCTCACCTTCTAAATGCCATCCCTTTTTCAACTCTCCTAAAACCACCGCTTATGTAAAAGTGTATCCTCTCAATTACGTCTCATTTCACCTCACCCCCTACCTTCACCCACATGTCACTATAGTCCACCCTAACCCCTACCTTCACCCAGATGTCACTATAGTCCACCCTAACCCCTACCTTCACCCAGATGTCACTATAGTCCACCCTAACCCCTACCTTCACCCACATGTCACTATAGTCCACCCTAACCCCTACCTTCACCCACATGTCACTATAGTCCACCCTAACCCCTACCTTCACCCAGATGTCACTATAGTCCACCCTAACCCCAACCTTCACCCACATGTCACTATAGTCCACCCTAACCCCAACCTTCACCCACATGTCACTATAGTCCACCCTAACCCCTACCTTCACCCACATGTCACTATAGTCCACCCTAACCCCTACCTTCACCCAGATGTCACTATAGTCCACCCTAACCCCTACCTTCACCCACATGTCACTATAGTCCACCCTAACCCCTACCTTCACCCAGATGTCACTATAGTCCACCCTAACCCCTACCTTCACCCAGATGTCACTATAGTCCACCCTAACCCCTACCTTCACCCAGATGTCACTATAGTCCACCCTAACCCCTACCTTCACCCAGATGTCACTATAGTCCACCCTAACCCCTACCTCTACTATTGGCTCATCGTCATTGCCCTAACCCCTCCTTCACCTCTTCTATTGGCCAATCGTCATGGCCCTCCTTTCTTGTCCCTCCTTCCACTTTATGCTGATTATCAGAGAAATCTGATGGGCGTAATCCAGTGTGACGACACTAATCCCCAAGTTAACAATCATAGGGCCCCGCCGTCCTGCTCGACACACTGAGTCCTGTGACTTTCGGCAGCGCCCGGCCTCTTCCGTCCCCAGGTAAGGCTCAACCTCTTCCCCGATCAGGGAGCCTCCGATGTGGGGTACCCACTGTGATCCGTCTCCCTGACACCTAGGGGGTGGTGCATTCCAAACCCTGCTGGGGGTTTAGCAGTTCTGATGGACCCTGTGGAGTGTTGCCACCCAGTGGAGCCCAGATGAGGAAGTTTCTTTGCTCAAAGGAAGAAGTGAAAATTGATATATATATTGCATTAAATCTTGCTCTCATATTTTACAAGGCAGAACAGTCCCTTGTCTGCAGGTTCGATTGTTGAAAGCTGACGGTTAAATCTGATAAACAGTAGAGCTTTGAATACTTTGTGGTTGATAGTGCATATCTCAACGTGGACAGGTGGGAATGGTTTTAGCTTCCTTGTTGTGCCTGATTGAGGACTTGGGAATCCACTGCCTGTAGCTCTGACTAACGATGCATCTGAGTCCAGTGCTTTCAGAGCTTTGGTAGCGGAGCCCTCTAGTTGGCTCAGTCACAAATCCAGGGAAGCTTTGGCTACATCTGAAGCTCAGTCACAAATCCAGGGAAGCTTTGGCTACATCTGAAGCTCAGTCACAAATCCAGGGAAGCTTTGGCTGCATGTGAAGCTCAGTCACAAATCCAGGGAAGCTTTGGTTGCATGGGAAGCTCAGTCACAAATCCAGGGAAGCTTTGGCTGCATGTGAAGCTCAGTCACAAATCCAGGGAAGCTTTGGCTGCATGTGAAGCTCAGTCACAAATCCAGGGAAGCTTTGGCTGCCGGTGAAGCTCTGGATGATTTTAATGCTAGCTTTGTCTATCTTAATGCACTAGATCAATTGCACACTTTGACTGTTTTTCAGACTTTTTTGGTCTGACACTGTTCATACAACAACTGTGCTACAGAGTCAGTGATATCATGATTGAGTCTGGTATTGTATTAGATACAGCCTGCTATATAAAGAGTCTGGTGTTGTATTAGATACAGCCTGCTATATAAAGAGTCTGGTGTTGTATTAGATACTGCCTGCTATATAAAGAGTCTGGTATTGTATTAGATACAGCCTGCTATATAAAGAGTCTGGTGTTGTATTAGATACAGCCTGCTAGCTATATAAAGAGTCTGGTGTTGTATTAGATACAGCCTGCTATATAAAGAGTCTAGTGTTGTATTAGATACAGCCTGCTATATAAAGAGTCTGGTGTTGTATTAGATACAGCCTGCTAGCTATATAAAGAGTCTGGTGTTGTATTAGATACAGCCTGCTAGCTATATAAAGAGTCTGGTGTTGTATTAGATACAGCCTGCTAGCTATATAAAGAGTCTGGTGTTGTATTAGATACAGCCTGCTAGCTATATAAAGAGTCTGGTGTTGTATTAGATACAGCCAGCTATATAAAGAGTCTGGTGTTGTATTAGATACAGCCTGCTAGCTATATAAAGAGTCTGGTGTTGTATTAGATACAGCCTGCTAGCTATATAAAGAGTCTGGTGTTGTATTAGATACAGCCTGCTATATAAAGAGTCTGGTGTTGTATTAGATACAGCCTGCTATATAAAGAGTCTGGTGTTGTATTAGATACAGCCTGCTATATAAAAAGTCTGGTGTTGTATTAGATACAGCTTGCTATATAAAGAGTCTGGTGTTGTATTAGATACAGCCTGCTAGCTATATAAAGAGTCTGGTGTTGTATTAGATACAGCCTGCTAGCTATATAAAGAGTCTGGTGTTGTATTAGATACAGCCTGCTAGCTATATAAAGAGTCTGGTGTTGTATTAGATACAGCCTGCTAGCTATATAAAGAGTCTGGTGTTGTATTAGATACAGCCTGCTAGCTATATAAAGAGTCTGGTGTTGTATTAGATACAGCCTGCTATATAAAGAGTCTGGTGTTGTATTAGATACAGCCTGCTATATAAAGAGTCTGGTGTTGTATTAGATACAGCCTGCTATATAAAAAGTCTGGTGTTGTATTAGATACAGCCTGCTAGCTATATAAAGAGTCTGGTGTTGTATTAGATACAGCCTGCTATATAAAAAGTCTGGTGTTGTATTAGATACAGCTTGCTATATAAAGAGTCTGGTGTTGTATTAGATACAGCTTGCTATATAAAGAGTCTGGTGTTGTATTAGATACAGCCTGCTAGCTATATAAAGAGTCTGGTGTTGTATTAGATACAGCCTGCTATATAAAGAGTCTGGTGTTGTATTAGATACAGCCTGCTAACTATATAAAGAGTCTGGTGTTGTATTAGATACAGCCTGCTATATAAAGAGTCTGGTGTTGTATTAGATACAGCCTGCTAGCTATATAAAGAATACACAGAATTGTAAACAATGTAGTAAAACAGATAATGGACTGTATGAATGTCATCACTGTTTCAAACAGGCCTGGGTCTCAAGTTTGCAACCAATTCACTACGTAGTGAGCTATTTATGACCAAGTCCCATAAGGCTCTGGTCAAAAGTATTGCACTATATAGGGAATAGGGTCCCATAAGGCTCTGGTCAAAAGTAGTGCACTGTATAGGGAATAGGGTGCCGTTTGGGACACAGAATTAGAAAACCTAGATCCGTTTTGTTGGCAGCTGGATCAAAACATGTACTTCAGGGGAATAATCCTGAAATGGAGGTAACCTAAAAATAGGAGAATGAGATGGAAAAAAAAGGTGTAGGAGCTGAAGTGTAACAAATGCTGAGGGGGTTGAGATGGAGCGTAACCCTGGAGCACAATAAATTCATTGTTATATTTTTTCAGGTTTTCCTGGAATCCAATGTTCTCCAAGCGTGAATAATCAAATCCGTCTTATTTTCCAGTGAGTACGTAGCGGCTCTAAACAACTGAAGAAATGGCTGTCGTGGTAAGTACATCTAAGCTCCTCTCTTGGTGTGCAACAGGCTTACATGCCCCACTGCAATAATTCAGACACATTCAGTGGTGTTTGTATTGCAGATGAATGTCAAAAGTATCAAGTCTGATGAATGTAGAGACATGTTGAGCTTAAGAGTCAGTTCTGACATGTTCTGTTCAGGTGGTTACTTTTCATCCATTGCAGAGCAGAAACAATCTACCATCAAGGTCCTTAGGAGGATGCAATCCACAATAGATACTCTTAGTGCGTCATTATGTTCTTCCTTCGCGTTCCACATCATGGTTAGTCAAACAGCAGAAACAGAATGAAGCTCAATATGGCCGTCAGACAGTCCAGCCGTCAGGGAACGTTGACTTGAATGGGGATATCTGTTCTATAGATTGTGTTTCTAGGACTCCAACACCACATAACGTCCTATGCCATGGACAATGGCAGTTCCACATTTCTCAGGCACATTAGCACTGGATGCCGTCAATCGCTAGCATTAACCCCTAATCACAGATCTCAGTCACAGGTTTACCAGGCTTTGCTGCACTCATGTGAGGGAGATTAGCCAATGCTAACACTGAAGCCCATTGATACAGGCCTCCTTTTGGTTGAGTTTTTGGGCGTATGCCCTGGATTAAACTAGGTTTAAACCTCATTTTTGTAAGGTAGTCTTGTGAGCAAATGGTGATTTTGTTGGCAAGTCATGGTTGTCATTATCCACCCCCCTCTCTACCCAGAGTGGAACGTTCCGCATGGTGTCGGAGGAGGAGCAGGCTCTCAGGGCCAAGCTGGAGCGCCTCACGGTTAAGGACCACGGTCCCGTGTTCGGACCCTGCGCCAAGCTGCCTGACCACACAGTGCAGAAGGTCTGTGGTCACTCTCTCACACAAGCCTCACGCTGTAGATTCACTTAACATCTTAAGCCCTACCACAAACTGAAGTGCAACCACAAATCAAATCACATACAACTGTTGTAGACATTACCGTGAAATGCTTCCTTACGAGCCCTTCCCAACAATGCAGAGTTTAAAAATACAAATAAAAATATAATATAAAATTAAGTACAAAAGTAGCAGTGCCAGGTACTTGAGGTATATATGTACATGGAGACAGGGTAAAGTGACTAGACATCAGGATAGATAATAATGAGGTAGATATGTACATGAAGGCAGGGTAAAGTGACTAGGCATCAGGATAGATAATAATGAGGTAGATATGTACATGGAGGCAGGGTAAAGTGACTAGACATCAGGATAGATAATAATGAGGTATTTGAGGTAGATATGTACATGAAGGCAGGGTAAAGTGACTAGACATCAGGATAGATAATAATAAGGTATTAGAGGTAGATATGTACATGGAGGCAGGGTAAAGTGACTAGGCATCAGGATAGATAATAATGAGGTAGATATGTACATGGAGGCAGGGTAAAGTGACTAGGCATCAGGATAGATAATAATAAGGTATTTGAGGTAGATATGTATACAGTAAGGCAGGGTAAAGTGACTAGACATCAGGATAGATAATAATAAGGTATTAGAGGTAGATATGTACATGAAGGCGGGGTAAAGTGACTAGACATCAGGATAGATAATAATGAGGTAGATATGTACATGAAGGCAGGGTAAAGTGACTAAGCATCAGGATAGATAATAATGAGGTAGATATGTACATGGAGGCAGGGTAAAGTGACTAGGCATCAGGATAGATAATAATGAGGTAGATATGTACATGGAGGCAGGGTAAAGTGACTAGGCATCAGGATAGATAATAATAAGGTATTTGAGGTAGATATGTATACAGTAAGGCAGGGTAAAGTGACTAGACATCAGGATAGATAATAATAAGGTATTAGAGGTAGATATGTACATGAAGGCAGGGTAAAGTGACTAAGCATCAGGATAGATAATAATGAGGTAGATATGTACATGGAGGCAGGGTAAAGTGACTAGACATCAGGATAGATAATAATAAGAGTAAAATATAAACAGAGTAGCAGCAGTAAATGATGATAGTACCATTGATTGACTAGTTAGCAGTCTGGATATTTAGCAGTCTTAATGCTTGGTGGCTGGAGTCTTTCGCAATTTTTCGTGCCTTACTCTGACAACGCCTGATATAGAGGTATTGGATAGCAGGGACCTCGGCCCAATGATGTACTGGGCTGTCCGCACCACCCTCTGTAGCGCATTGCGGTCAAGGGAGATGTATTTGCCATACCAAGCGGTGATGCATCCAGTCACGATGCTCTCGATGGTGCAGCTGTAGAACTTTTTGAGGAGCCGAGGGGCCATGCAAAATCTTTTTAGCCTTCTGAGGGGGAAGAGGCACTGTCGTGCCCTCTTCACGACTGTGCAGGTGTGTGTGGACCATGTTAGGTCCTTAGTGATGTGGACACCAAGGAACTTAAAGCTCTTGACTCGCGCCACAACAGCCCTGTTGATGTGTATGGGGGCGTGCTCTGACCTCTTTCTCCTATAATCCACGATCAGCTCCTTTGTCTCACTGACCAAGGAGAGGTTGTTGAGAGGTTGTTGTCCCAGCACCACACTGCTAAGACTCTGACCTCCTCCCTGTAGACTGACTCATCGCCGTCGGTCATTAGGCCTAACACCGTCGTGTCGTAATGTTCAGCTGGAGTACAGACAATCTGTACAAACTCGCCCTCTCTGGTCTCCAAAAGAACAACACTTAATTGTGATTGAATTTTTCCCAAATTTTTTTTGCAAAGGGCATTGACAAGAACAGTCATGATAGCGTGCTGACAAGAACAGTCATGACAGCATAATGTGTAGATGCCACATGAACATGTAACACTATCCTCTGCACACAGTACAATGAATGTCCTAAAAATGGACGCTCTGGAAGCTGGAAGCTCTCCAGTTCTGAGGTTTTAGACCTCATCCGGTTCTGAGGTTGTAGACCTCATCCGGTTCTGGGGTTGTAGACCTCATCCGGTTCTGGGGTTGTAGACCTCATCCGGTTCTGGGGTTGTAGACCTCATCCGGTTCTGAGGTTGTAGACCTCATCCGGTTCTGAGGTTGACTGACTGATGCGTTGTTGGTTCTCTACAGGCCAAGGATGAGCTGAATGAGACAGACGAGAAGCGGGCGTTGGCGGTCAAGGAGCTGAGGGGAATAATCAAGGAGACGGCAGATGCTGGGGACGACCTGGCCAAGGGGGTGCTGGAAACCTTCGGAGAGAAGCCTGACGGCATGCTGGTCCGATTCATCCGCGCCAGGAAATACGACGTGCCCCGAGCCTTTGACCTCATGAAGGGTGGGTCCCTACAGAAAACGGTGCTGTATGTCAGTGCAGCTCAGTGGTGAAGTTTTCTGTCTATTTCATTAAAGCTGAGGTGATGTGTTAAAATTGCTTTATCTTTCAATGACAGGCCGCTATAGCCTGGCCCCAAATATGTTGCTGTATAGCCTAGAACTGTTGGAGTTGGCAAGGGAGCACAAAAATATTTGGGACCAGGCTAAGTCCGCTATGCACATGATCATTTTAAACATTGCCATTGGAAGGAAATGTACAGTTTGATTAAACCCAACCAAGCAACATATGCATGTGTTGAACTTCCTGTCTCTTTAACTCCTCCTGACTTGGCCAGAGTCTATCTGATGTTGATGACCCTGTGTCCGTGTTCAGGTTACGTGCGCTTCAGGAGAGACTACCCTGAGCTGTTCGAGAACCTGACCCCCGAGGCTGTCCGCAGCACCATCGAGGCCGGCTACCCAGGCATCCTGTCCAGCAGAGACAAGTACGGCCGCATCGTGCTACTCTTCAACATCGAGAACTGGGACTACGAAGAGATCACCTTCGACGAGGTGTCTAGCAGGGACCTGGGTCCCCACAAGGCACCCATTTGAGATACATTGGTGGTCCCCACAAGGCACCCATTTGAGATACATTGGTGGTCCCCACAATGCACCCATTTGAGATACATTGGTGGTCCCCACAATGCACCCATTTGAGATACATTGGTGGTCCCCACAAGGCACTAAAACATGACAGGAGCAATGTTTTCATAGACATACAACAATGGGAGTTATTGATAATTGTAATCAGGTGGACAAGACCTTGATAATAATAACTTGAATTAAATCAAGATATCTGTGGTTATCAAAGGGCCTCGTTCACGTTCAGTAAAGTGAGGGGAACATGCTAAAAATATTTTTTAAACTCTAAATACATTTGTGTAGATAAGTTAGAAGGGTGCTTGGAACCAAAAATAGATCACAAAAAACTGAAATTTAAAAAAAGAAAAGTCAGCAATCACTTGATTATGATTTTCAATAATAGAAGCTTTGTTCTAATTGTCTTTCTGGCCTGAAACGTATGCCCCAGTGTGTGGTCTATTAAGTCATGTTGCTATGAAAGAGAATTAAAACAAAGCTTCTAGTATTGAAAATCATAATCAAGAGAGTGGTTTCGTTTTTTTTTTATTCTTCTGAAATGTTGACAACTGTGTGTGTGTGTGTGTGTGTGTTCACCAGATCCTCCGTGCCTACTGTGTAATCCTGGAGAAGTTGCTAGAGAACGAGGAGACTCAGATCAATGGCTTCTGCATCATTGAGAACTTCAAGGGCTTCACCATGCAGCAGGCCTCCGGCATCAAACCCACTGAGCTCAAGAAGATGGTGGACATGTTGCAGGTCACTTTCACAAACACATTCCGAGGGAATACTGAACAGAACATTACCTTATTAGGATACAAAATAATGGATTTTTTATCCATTTAATAATTTTTAAACCAATGGATTGTCTTCCCAATGATGGCCTGAATTCTATTTTTATGGGCCTGAAAACTTTACCTGAGCCATTGGTGGTAGAGGTGGGATCTGATTCTACTCATGCAGCACATTCGTTTACATGCTTACCATTTTCCCTTCAGACATTCATTTAGTCTCTGGTAAAAGTGGTCGTTGCTGTTTTTAGAAACATCAGACAATCTGTTCGACCTACATGTGCTAAACTCTTTATGGCAAAGCTCAACAGGTCAACTTTCCCTTTCCGTTACTCGCGCAATGAGGATGCTTATGGGCATAGTGGTGATGAGATCTGTAACTAACTGACCCTCTGTTCCACTTGTGTGTTTCAGGACTCCTTCCCTGCCCGTTTCAAAGCGGTCCATTTCATCCACCAGCCCTGGTACTTCACCACCACCTACAACGTGGTCAAGCCACTCATGAAGGGCAAGCTGCTGGAGAGAGTGAGTGAAACAGGCCCTGAGAGAGAACATGAAAGAATGAATTAATCCTTTTTAGAGAGAGCGATGAAGGTGGTGATAAAAGAATGGGGAAAACATGGGATTTGATGGGGGAAATGTCTTATCTCATGAGTAACACGATAAAACTATATGAATCAACAACAAATAATGAAGGTGAATGGGTTCCTAATCAATCGGCAATGGTAAATACACATTTTTGGTTTTATTGTATCTTTATTTAACTAGGCAAGTCAGTTAAGAACAAATTCTTATTTACAATGACGGCCTAGGAACAGTGGGTTAACTGCGTTGTTCAGGGGCAGAACGACAGATTTTTACCTTGTCAGCTCGGGGATTCGATCTAGCAACCTTTCGGTTACTGGCTCAACGCTCTAGCCACTAGACTACCTGCCACCTCTACACTCTAACCACTAGGTTACCTGCCGCCTCTACACTCTAACCACTAGGTTACCTGCCGCCTCTACACTCTAACCACTAGGTTACCTGCCGCCTCTACACTCTAACCACTAGGTTACCTGCCGCCTCTACACTCTAACCACTAGGTTACCTGCCGCCTCTACACTCTAACCACTAGGTTACCTGCCGCCTCTACACTCTAACCACTAGGTTACCTGCCGCCTCTACACTCTAACCACTAGGTTACCTGCCGCCTCTACACTCTAACCACTAGGTTACCTGCCGCCTCTACACTCTAACCACTAGGTTACCTGCCATCTCTACACTCTAACCACTAGACTACCTGTCACCTCTACACTCTAACCACTAGACTACCTGTCACCTCTACACTCTAACCACTAGGTTACCTGCCGCCTCTACACTCTAACCACTAGGCTACCTGCCTTATGTAACTAAATAACAAGATGAATGGGTTCTTAATCAACCGGTAATATACAGGTAACGGTAAATACATGAATACAAATAACAAATCATATTTGGTGAGAACATTTTAGTTCAGAGGTCCAACATTCTGTCTGCCAATCAGGTGTTTGTCCACGGAGACGAGCTGGACAACTACTACAAGGAGTTTGACGCCGACATCCTGCCTTCCGAGTTCAACGGCAAGAACTCCAAGTACGACGGCAAAGCCATAGCAGCCAAGCTGTTCGACTGAACACCCCCTCCTCATCATTCGCCACTCCTCCAACCAGACTGGGACCCCCACACAAACACAGACAGAATATATGAAAAACACAGGAGTGTGGCTTTATTAGAAAATAATGTAAAAGATGGGTGTGGTATTGTACTGTTGTTGTTTTCCAAGAGTTATTAAGTATTAAACACCCAACAAAGCACTCCCAACAGCACAGAGAGGACTATATAGCCTTGGCTCAGGCCTTACCTGAGTTACTTAACAGCTCTAACCATGGAGCTTTTCTCTGTGTAACCCATCTCTGCAACCTGGACTCAGGGGTAGAGGTAACATATAGTAAATGTAAAAACGGGACACTCCAATTCGTAAGGTATGGTATGTATTCATTTGTGGATGTCCATCATACATTTCGTACAACGAATTACAATTTGTATGATATGTTACGAATTTTCTAAACATGATATCTTTCTAATTCCAATTTGTTGTGGCTATCGTTAGCTAGGTGGCGAACACTAACGTTAGCCAGGCTAGCGGTTAAGGTTAGGAGTTAGGTTAAAGGGTTAAGGTTAGGGTTAGGGTTAGCTAATATGCTGAGTAGTTGCAAAGTAGCTAAAAAGGGGTAAGTAGCTGCAAACATGCTAATTAGCTAAAATGCTAAAGTTGTCCGTGATGAGATTGGAACACACAACCTTTGGGTTGCTAGACGTTCACGTCATACGCCACCCATCCACTCTGACCAATCACCCTACGATAACCTTCTGTCTTATGTAACCATACCAAACTTAACATATCATACAAATCTGAGTGTCACGGATTTACATTTACTATGTTACATCTAATCTATGAGACCAGGCTGATCTTTGACACATACAGCTAGCACTAGTTAAACCTGACAGGACCCAGTTCTCTATCCACCTCCCTTTTCTCCTCAGGGCGATACAAGGCCATGAATCAAACAAGTGCCTGTCTCTATTTGTTTGTTTTTGACCGTGCTTAGAGATGAATATCAGCAGTTTTATCCTCTGTGGATCAATGCAGAGGCATGAGCATGTCACCACAATGTGGACAATAAACTGTATGGAAAGAACGATGAAGGATGACCATTTTTGTTCACCTTGGTTTGCAGGATATTTGCACACAAACACAGGTTAGCAAGGAATACACAATAAAGGCCCCCCCACCCATAACTGTATTGTGTTGTGCTCACCCTAATTTAACCCTAACCAAAAAACACACGTGATGACTTTGTACATCATGCCAAGTTGGGATTCTACACTCTAACGACATCATTGTACATCTATAAGGGTTGTAAACAAAACAAAGGAAGAAGTCAAACAAAGAAAGAATTACATAGGGAACGATGAGAGGGCGGGGCTAGTAATGTTGTGACCTTAGTTCTCTCATCAAGGCTCTCAGGCCCGCAACTCTTCCCTCACCAACCCAATAAACACACAGGTACTTGTGGTCCATTTTCTACCATCGAATAGAATACAGACAAGCAAAATATTGTAATTTTTATTTATTTAACCTTTATTTAACTAGGCGTGCCAGTTAAGAACAAATTCTTATTTACAATGACGGCCAAACCCTAACCCGGACGACGCTGGGCCAATTGTGCGCCGCCCTATGGGACTCCCAATCACGGCCGGTTGTGATACAGCCTGGAATCGAACCAGGGTCTGTAGTGACAATATAAAAAGAAGACAGAGACCGGAATTCAATCAAAGGCGCATTGTCGTAAAAACGCACTGCACTGGTCGACAGTACGCCTTTTAAAATGCAATTCCCTGACACGTGCGGAGATCACATTCACGTTAAACGCTGCGGATGTCTGCTCATGCGCAAAATACCTTTAAAAGTAAAGTGCAGTTCGTTTGTTTACAATGCACCTTTGATTGAATAGTGCATTTGGGCTGAAGCTTCTAGGAATGAGATAACTTTCTAATCAATACAATTTGACCACTGGGAGGCAACATTTACTAAAGTAGGATATTCACTCAATGTGAGAATTCATCCATTGCTTTTGAAAACAAGGGCATCCAACATCTGCTGCAGCAAATAAAAAGTCAGAAATACTGTAACCATGATAAATATTTGAACCTTAAAGGGACATTTCACCCTGGCTCTGCCATGGCCTTCCCTGTAGCTCAGATGGTAGAGCATGGTGTTTGCAACACAATGGTGTTTGCAACGCCAGGGTTGTGGGTTCGATTCCCACGGGGGGAATCTTAATTGATAAATATTTGTATAATAAATACAAGTTTTTGAAAATATTGCTAAACAAATTATAATTATTTTCTCTGCACATCAGGGGTCTGGAGAAAATACTTTAAAAGTTTTACACAGATAGGAAATACTATGATATAATACTATTTACATGAACTATTTCCATTTACATCCAGACACAAGATTATTATCTCAGACATTACAATAAAGCTTTACTTCTCATTCATTTAAACCCACCAAGATTAGACTGGACCAAGGAATCAGGAATTATCATAGATATTTGTTTGGTGAACCAATTAAGCCCAATTAACCCAAAATCTGCCAGGGCATTTCTTACACACCGCCCCAAGATTAAAATAGAATAATGTAAAAGAGAACTAATGTAAAATATACTGTGTCTGTAAAATGTATATAGTATGTATAAACTGGAAGTAGAAGTCTAAGTATTGTTGTCCATTAGTTTACTCCAATTAAGGGGAGGGTTAGGGGGAAAATGACCTCCAGCAGGCCACAAATGTGCATGTGTCTGCTCAAACGGTCAGAAACAGACTCCATGAGGGTGGTATGAGGGCCCGACGTCCACAGGTGGGGGTTGTGCTTACAGCCCAACACCGTGCAGGACGTTTGGCATTTGCCAGAGAACACCAAGATTGGCAAATTCGCCACTGACGCCCTGTGCTCTTCACAGATGAAAGCAGGTTCACACTGAGCACATGTGACAGACGTGACAGAGTCTGGAGACGCCGTGGAGAACGTTCTGCTGCCTGCAACATCCTCCAGCATGACCGGTTTGGCGGTGGGTCAGTCATGGTGTGGGGTGGCATTTCTTTGGGGGGCCGCACAGCCCTCCATGTGCTCGCCAGAGGTAGCCTGACTGCCATTAGGTACCGAGATGAGATCCTCAGACCCCTTGTGAGACCATATGCAGGTGCGGTTGGCCCTGGGTTCCTCCTAATGCAAGACAATGCTAGACCGAAAGGTGGCTGGAGTGTGTCAGCAATTCCTGCAAGAGGAAGGTATTGATGCTATGGACTGGCCCGCCCGTTCCCCAGACCTGAATCCAATTGAGCACATCTGGGACATCATGTCTCGCTCCATCCACCAACGCCACGTTGCACCACAGACTGTCCAGGAGTTGGCGGATGCTTTAGTCCAGGTCTGGGAGGAGATCCCTCAGGAGACCATCCACCACCTCATCAGGAGCATGCCCAGGCGTTGTAGGGAGGTCATACAGGCACGTGGAGGCCACACACACTACTGAGCCTCATTTTGACTTGTTTTAAGGACATTACATCAAAGTTGGATCAGCCTGTAGTGTGGTTTTCCACTTTAATTTGGAGTGTGACTCCAAATCCAGACCTCCATGGGTTGATAAATTGGATTTCCATTGATTATTTTGTGTGATTTTGTTGTCAGCACATTCAACTATGTAAAGAAAAAAGTATTTAATAAGATTATTTCTTTCATTCAGATCTAGGATGTGTTGTCTAAGTGTTCCCTTTATTTTTTTGAGCAGTATATATTAAAATAAAGTAAAAATAAATAAATAGTTGAATACAATGACAGTAGGGAACTTCAGTATAATGATAAACACAGTAGGCTATGGTGACAGATATAATAAGGGTTTATCATTTGAAAAACTCTTCACTTCTCAGTTAGAAACAGTAGTCATTACAGATGACTCATGCAGTAAACATACTGACCCTCTCCCTCACCTGCTGCGTATTGTACACTAATGAGGAGCATATGGAGCTTTGAGGTCATCAAAGAGCTTTACTGGAGAGCTCCCTACTGGAAGATCCCTTCTGGAGAGCTCCCTACTGGAAAATCCCTTCTGGAGAGCTCCCTAATGGAAGATCCCTTCTGGAGAGCTCCCTACTGGAAGATCCCTTCTGGAGAGCTCCCTACTGGAAGATCCCTTCTGGAGAGCTCCCTACTGGAAGATCCCTTCTGGAGAGCTCCCTACTGGAAAATCCCTTCTGGAGAGCTCCCTAATGGAAGATCCCTTCTGGAGAGCTCCCTACTGGAAGATCCCTTCTGGAGAGCTCCCTACTGGAAGATCCTTTCTGGAGAGCTCCCTACTGGAAGATCCTTTCTGGAGAGCTCCCTACTGGAAGATCCCTTCTGGAGAGCTCCCTACTGGAAGATCCCTTCTGGAGAGCTCCCTACTGGAAGATCCTTTCTGGAGAGCTCCCTACTGGAAGATTCTTTCTGGATAGCTCCCTACTGGAAGATCCCTTCTGGAGAGCTCCCTACTGGAAGATCCTTTCTGGAGAGCTCCCTACTGGAAGATACCTTCTGAAGAGCTCCCTACTGGAAGATCCATTCTGGAGAGCTCCCTACTGGAAGATCCCTTCTGGAGAGCTCCCTACTGGAAAATGCACTGTATCCCTTCCACAGTGGTCACATTCCAGAGATCCATTTGTAGATCCTAACACCACCAGTTACTAAGTTACAGTAAATGGTGACGTCCTTCGATGTGACGTCGGTAAATGTGGTGACAGTGAATATCATGTATGTGTCCGTCAATCAAAAGGACTATTTAATTAATGGCTACAGTGGGTTATTGCTTATAACCACCTAGCCTCACCAACATTGTTTTTAGAATGAGTTTATCTGAGAGTCCTAAAGCTGGTATGGACTCTCATGTACAGTACCAGTCAGAAGTTTGGACACACCTACTCATTCAAGGGTTTTTCTTTATTTTGAGTATTTTCTACATTGTAGAATAATAGTGAAGACATCAGAACTATGAAATAACACATATGGAATCATGTAGTAACCAAAAAAGTGTTAACCAAATCAAAATATATTTGATATTTGACATTCTTCAAAGTAGCCACCCTTGGCCTTGATGACAGTTTTCCACACTCTTGGTATTCTCTCAACCAACTTCAGTAGGTAGTCACTTGGAATGCCCTTAAAGCTAGAATGGACTCTCATGTATCTCAAAGTGTCATAATATTAGAACAGAGCAGAACACAGCCTTTAAGTTGACCTAAAACACTTTTTTAAAGAGAGATCATAGTGATTTCCATGTACTTACTTACTTACTCACTCTATCAACACAAATCACCTCTGGCACCACGGATAGATCTCAGCCCGTACAACACCCACACTCAGTCTTATAGTGCATCTTAACGAGAGAGAGAGAGAGAGAGAGAGAGAGTACAGTAGTTAGTTATCCAGTTCATCCGGTGGCAATGTTAAGCCACATACCTGGCTTATCAGGTACAAAACACATTCAAAAAGCTTTACATAAACACTAGTTTAAACAAAAAAATGTAATAATGAAAATATGATCACTTTTCCATACGTTTTTCCTGTTCTAACCAGGTGGACATTAAAGTATCTAAGTATCTTATTCTGTTCTGTTCCATCCATCCCATGCTATTATATTATCTCCTATTCGTTCTATTCTAACATGTGAGGTGAAATATAATTCCACCAAATCTCCAGTAACCCCCCCCCCCCCTTACTATAGACACAGATTGTGTAAGATGTTTTTATTTAACTAGTCAGTTTATTTATTTATTTAGTCAGTTAAGAACAAAGTATTATTTTACAATGATGGCCTACCCGGCCAAACCCTCCTCTAACCCGGACAACGCTGGGCCAATTGTGCACCGCCATATGGGAGATCACGGCCAGTTGTAATACAGCCCGGGATCGAACAAGGGTCTGTAGTGAAACCTCTAGCACCGACATGCAGTGACTTAGGAGCGCTCACTCAGGAGATCTTCCAAACGAAACTGTTTGATAGGATACATAATTATTCATCAACAATACATTACAATCAATTTACCATTCTCACTCTGACAGTTTCTACCCACGCCTTTTCACAGCACTATATTTACATTCAACCGTTTTTTAAAATCACACCCCAGGGGAGAGCTTACAATTATAAAACATAATGTAATTGGATGGAAGCAGAGATGCACGTGCTCACTCTGACGCCTGATAGCTTTCATTGGGCGATTTGGTTTTCCATGGCCCGGTGCCCCGGGTGAGCGGTCCAGAGCCCTTAAATAAATTAGCCACCTACCCCGAGCACCGGGCAATGCAAAACGAACTTGCCCAATCTCAACACAAGCAACACTACACGGAGCAGCTGTGTTTTTGTCAGAGCCGAGGAGTCGTCCAAACGTCCACAAGAGTTAAAAGAAAGAGTGAAAGAGGCCACAATGAAGACCCAAACTACATTCGCCTTCTCCGTACAACTATTTGCTCATTGTTTTCTGGTTGGTGCCATTTACACAGTGAATGGTAAGTCTTTTTTTTGTTTGTTTATAGTAAACCTTTATAATGCGTTTAGCACGCCGTGTGTCGGTTGACGGTAGATATCAGTCGTTGGTGTCATGAGTGTTTTTCTTCGGAAAGTGGTGCAATTTATATATATTCGACAGTGTGTGGGTAAGAGGTAGACATTCCAAGCCTGGCATAAGTGGCAATACCGATTTAGTTCATTCCCCAAAGTAACAACCGCGCATTCCTGTGTTGGGAATTTGAGAGTTATGAGTGAGTCATTGGAACACATTGCCGCATGGAATCGAGCACGTTTTGCTTTGAATCTGTAGAAAAATATATATATTTTGCTTTATTTGCTCTAACAATATGCAATGGACAGTTTAACACACTTATCTACAGTGGTGGTTGGTTAAGTCTGACGTGGCTAATCTAATTTGTATCACTCCCGCGGTAGCAATTGTGCTTAAACTACTATCAACCAACTACTATTCAATGTAGGTTTAAAGATAACATAAACCGTTAATGGTTACAGTGCCTCACAAACCAGGAAACCTATTCTGAATAACTATTCCAAAAATCTTAAGGCATAAGTAGTTAAGTATAAAAACCTCCTAATGAAAGAACTCGCACCTAAGGACATTCTGTTCAAAGTGGTGTCCATTATGTTTGTCCAACTCTCATCCGCATGTCGTTGGCACTGCTTTGTTTGCGCCCAGGAAATGTGGACGAATAGAAAGAACATACAAGACTGTTGCCTTCATCCTCAACTGTCGTCAGAAAAGTGGACATTTTGTGACCAGCAGTAGCCTACTTTTCAGTTTGATATGCCTAAGCATGTGGGCAATTCCACAGTAATGGCAATTCCACAGTAATGGCAATTCCACAGTAATGGCA
Source organism: Salmo trutta (assembly GCF_901001165.1). Lineage (NCBI taxonomy): Eukaryota > Metazoa > Chordata > Actinopteri > Salmoniformes > Salmonidae > Salmo > Salmo trutta. The sequence goes on from NC_042960.1 coordinate 63,455,833, forward strand.
ATTCCACAGTAATGGAATTGCCCCGAGACTCCGATTTTCAAAGTTTAGCTCACCATACAACTCTAGGCACAAGGACACATTTTAACAATTTACACTGAACATTTTACAAAAACACATTTTACTGGAAGAACTGCAGATGGAATTTCGGTAAAATCTCCCAGTTTTCTTTAATTTGTCCACGTTTCCCTAAAACTCTGTTAAATATCTGCTCTTAATTAAGATTCAAGATGTCTGCCGAAAGAATGGGGCGTCAGCGATGACATGACACCCTGACTTTGAAAAATCTCTTTTGGTTATTGAACTACAGTGAGTGAGGTGGATTTACACCCGATAACTGAATTTCATCATGGCTCCCTGATCTGTACTACACAGGAATGCATCATAATGGATATGAATGTCATTCTCTTCATGGTGATGTTTCCTAAATAGGTTCAGCAGGTATACATATGCAATATCCTCTTTTGTATATTTGGGTATTACTCTACACACTGACTAGGCTTGGGCGGTATACCGTATCCTGGGGTATTTGGTAAAAGCCAAGGGATGTTTATTTTTAAATGCCATCAACTAATTATTTTAAGATTTTCAATGAATGTGAATATTTGTAGCTACTTTTTAAGTTAATACCTGCAGTCAACTTGTGCAATACATTAGGAGATAAAGCAGATTGACTTCTTCATTTCACCTGACACATTATTTTACATTTATAATGCTTACTGTAGTCCTCCAGAACAGTTGAGCCAGTCACGTGTTTGTTTGTAAATAGCACAATGGGAGAAAGTGGGAGCTGGTGAGTCCATAGCGTTGTGTGTGTATATATATCAGTGTGTGTGTGGCCCATGGGAGGTGAGGAAGTTACACACGTATACAATTCACTACTAAATGTTTGCCATCAGATAACTTACAATGGCTTTAATGCCAGAAGTCAAAGAGCTCTGGTTGAGTTCTGTACAGTTGCCATTTTTTCCCTGTGCGTCCTGCTAGCATTTTGTTCCCCCTCATCCGTTGTTCTCCCATCTGCTCCGTGTGCTGCTGTTTCTTTAGGAAAAACACAGCTACTGAACTTTGCACAATTTCTCTCGTTCACTTTCGCTCGTAAATGTCCACACTCATCGAAAATGACATTCAGTAGCTACTAGCTACGCTTGCATAACTTTATGAGCTGGATTTGCCTGTCTTTGCAATTAGTTTGTTAGTTTTCGCTCGTTAGCATTTAGCTAACAGCATCTGTGATTTCATTGTTACTTTGTGCTAATTTTGTTAGCATTCTGGTAAGAGGCCAAATGGACTTGTCTTGTATTTTAGCGCCCCCTTGTGTGCTATGTTGGTAATACCGTAAATCCCAGGATGAGAGAAGGACGGTATGACAATATTAAAATCTGGATACCGCCCAAGCCTAACACTGACTATTCTTTTAATGACCTTTGCCCTCAAGCAAGACCAAATTGTTCCAGACCGGATCAAATCTGAACCAATCATAGATGTACGTCTGTTTCACAAGTTTGGACAACAAAGTACAGTAGAGTACATTATAGTGTTTTCAACTCGTGTACTGTGCTGTCCAAACTTGTGAACTCAACTGTGGTTTGTGACTACTATGATTTCCCCTTGTAGCCAATTCAATTGCAGAAATTACATTACCAATTTCCTAACATAATTTACAGTTTTAATCACTTAATAATTCAATAACAAAATTGATATCAGTAAAAGCACTAACCAATTGATAAATCTACCTTTTACATGTTACTTCTGTGAACTTTTATTATCAGATTCCTCCTCATGAGGAAAAATATCTTAGATATGTGTTTTTTTTTGGTACCATAATTTCAAAGCAATGTTTCTTAACCTCTATGGGCTAGGTGGGACGCTCCTACTCAACAGCCAGTGTAATCCCATGGCGCGATAGTCAAATACCTTAGAAATGCTATTACTTCAATTTCTCAAACATATGACTATTTTACACCATTTTAAAGACAAGACTCTCGTTAATCTAACCACACTGTCCGATTTCAAAAAGGCTTTACAACGAAAGCAAAACATTAGATTATGTCAGCAGAGTACCCAGCCAGAAATAATCAGACACCCATTTTTCAAGCTAGCATATAATGTCACATAAACCCAAAACACAGCTAAATGCAGCACTAACCTTTGATCTTCATCAGATGACAATCCTAGGACATTATGTTATACAATACATGCATGTTTTGTTCAATCAAGTTCAAATTTATATCAAAAAACAGCTTTTTACATTAGCATGTGACTAGCATGTGACTAGCATTCCCACCGAACACTTCCGGTGAATTTACTAAATTACTCACGATAAACGTTCACAAAAAACATAATTATTTTAAGAATTATAGATACAGATCTCCTATATGCACTCCGATTTTAAAATAGCTTTTCGGTGAAAGCACATTTTGCAATATTCTGAGTAGATAGCCCGGCCATCACAGGCTAGCTATTTTGACACCCACCAAGTGTGGTACTCACCAAACTCCGATTTACTATTAGAAAAGTTTGATTTCCTTTGCTGTCTTCGTCAGAATGCACTCCCAGGACTTCTACTTCAATAACAAATGTTGGTTTGGTTCAAAATAATCCATAGTTATATCCAAATAGCGGCGTTTTGTTTGTGCGTTCAAGACACTATCCGAAGTGTAAAGAAGGGTGACGAAACGCGCCCGACGCGTTTCGTGACAAAAAATTTCAAAATATTCCATTACCGTACTTCGAAGCATGTCAACCTCAGCATAAAAATTGATTTTAAACAATCTTTCTCATAAAAAAGCGATAATATTCTGACCGGGAGTGGTTGTTTTCGTTCAAAGAGAGAGAAAGTAAACATGGTGTCGGCTCGGGCACGCGCCTCCAGTCTCATTGTTCTCAGATCGACCACTTACAAAATGCGCTAATGTTTTTCAGCCAGGGCCTGCAAAGCCACCATTCAGCTTTCTGGCGCCTTCTGAGAGCCAATGGGAGCGTTAGAAAATGTCACGTCATGCCAGAGATCCCCTGTTTTGGTTAGAGATGATCAAGAAGGCCATGAAATGGTCAGAGAGAGCGCTTCCTGTTTGGAATCTTCTCAGATTTTGGCCTGCCAAATGAGTTCTGTTATACTCACAGACACCATTCAAACAGTTTTAGAAACTTTAGGGTGTTTTCTATCCAAATCAAACAATTATATGCATATTCTAGTTACTGGGCAGGAGTAGTAACCAGATTAAATCGGGTACGTTTTTTAATCCGGCGGTGCAAATACTGCCCCCTAGCCCCAACAGGTTAACTTGCAGAACAATTCCTCCAAAATAAAGTATGTGTTGATATTAGTTGACAGGGGTCTTTACTTTGTGTTTTGCTGTATTTTGAATACTTTTTAAGACTTTCTTTCTGCTAGATGTTTTCTAAGACCCATTTCCCATCTGTTTGACCAGAAATCAAAACCTTTCCTTATTCCTAATATTTAAGATGGGAAATGTTTAGTGTGTGTGTGTGTGCTTTAATTTCTCAAAAATATAGACACCTAGCTTTCATTTGACACCAATTTGACATGCTTCTATGTACTTTACATGTTGGTGCTCATGGGTCCTTTTACATGGAAATGACCATATGTGACCCACCACCTCAATTCGTTCTTATGTAGCAACATTTGAAGTGTGTTTTAAAAAAAAAAAAAATGTTTTTACATCGGATAAGTATAGACTCAGAGCTACAAAATGGTAGCAGTTGAAGAACAATGGGAAAGTAATTCTGCTTTGAAAGTTGATAAACTTGTAAACCCACTTTTGAGAAAATGTCCCTTGAATGTTTTGGTACACCTACTGGAGAGCTATTTGTTTACACCTATTCAGCATTGTTCACACCCTCTTAAGCCTTAGCCCCACCCATCTCTAAGGATTCACATGTGAGGCCATGTGCTAAACAGAGTGAGTAAGGTAGTGTAGTAAACAACCAAAGATTTCAAGGCTAAAAGTGCTGAAACTAGTAGCCTACAATAAGGACAAATTCCAGGTAAAAATGCACTTTATTTAGTCCTTGGCCTATATCCTAATCTGACTTTGAAAGTGTACAGATTTTTTTTATATATATATATATATATATTTTCAATTCATTATTAGATGATGCTTACCCAGACACTTGTCTAAATTGATGTCATGTGAAATAAATGCTGTAACCACCCCCCCAGCCACATCTAGCTAAGTGGATGGGTCACTATTGTCTAGACATGTACACATGTTCATGAAATACAATAGATGGTCATAATCATCCCCAGACACACCTGGCTAACTTGATGAATTATGTAATCATTCTCTTGTGGAGTCTTTTGTTTAGACAGCTAGCTAGCTAAACAATGAACCATAATCCCAACCCATAGCTACAGTACAAATGGATTGTCATAGCTAGTCACTATGCATGAAATGCTGTAGTATGAATCTGCAGGTAGCTAAAGCTAACCAACTAGGTTTGTAGTACTCTGCTGTATTATTGTGCATGCAATGATGGTCCATGGTGGTCAATAATGGGGGGGGGGGAACTTAGTTGTGTGAAGTAATATCACAAACGGACGTGGCAGTTTCACCGCTACGGATTGCAGCTTTAAAGGAGAAAATCCCTGCCCTAAAATACAGTCAAACTAAATTTTCTTCTCAAGGGCATTAGACTAGTCATGGTAAATAGGTGTGGCGGCTGCAGCAACCCAACATTGAGTCACTTCTCTGGATGTTGCCGGCGGAGGTAGAATTCAGAGTTCAGCCAAAAGTTCTGGGAACTTCCTGCCATTAATGACCACTCCAAGCCATGCAGAAAGTATTCATCATACCTCTTGTCCTATTCCACATTTCTGTTGTGTTACAGCCTGAATTCAAATCAATTACATTTTTGCACATTTTTTGAAAAATGAAATACAGAAATGTAATTTTACATAAGTACAGCAGTGAGTGTTTCTGGGTAAGTCTTTAAGAGCTTTCCACACCTGGATTGTGCAACATTTTCCCATTTATTGTTTCCTAAGTTCTTCAAGCTGTGGTTGTTGATCATTGCTAGACAACCATTTTCAGGTCTTGCTGTAGATTTAAGTCAAAACTGAGCCAATCTGGAACATTCAATGTATTCTTAGTAATAACTCCAGTGTATATTTGGCCTTGTGTTTTAGGTTATTGTAAGGTGAATTCATCTTGTCTGGTTGCAAGCTTACTGACTCAGCTTTTGCTCATGGATTTTGCCAGTGCTTAGCTCTGTTTTTTTTTATCCTGAAACTCCAGTCCTTAACGATTACAAGCAAACCCATAACATGATGCATCCACCACTGCTTGAAAACATGGAGAGTGGTACTCATATGATTGGGGCAAATCCAATACAACTAACACTTTGTATTCAGGACAAAAAGTGAATTGCTTTGCCACATTTTTTGCAGTATTACTTTAGTGGCTTATGGCAAACAGGATACGTGTTTTGGAATATTTGCATTCTGTACAGGCTTCCTTCTTTTGACTCTGGCATTTAGGTTAGTATTGTGGTGTAATTACACTGTTGATCCATCCTCAGTTTTCTCCTATCACAGCCATTTAACTCTGTAACTGGTTTAAAGTCGTCATTGGCTTCATGGTGAAATCCCTGAGCGGTTTCCTTCCTCTCTGGCAACTGAATTAGGAAGGACGCCTGCATCGCTGTAGTGACTGGGTGTATTCATACACCATCCAAAGCGTAATTAATCAAGGGCATATTCAGTTTCGTTTATCTTTACCCATCCACCGATAGGTGCCCTTCTTTGCGAGGCATTGGAAAACCTCCCTGGTCTTTGTGGTTGAATCTGTGTTTTTGAAATTCACTGCTTGACCAAGAGACCTTATAGACACTTACAGACCTTACATACACTTGTATGTGTGGGGTACAGAGATGAGGTAGACACTTATTGCACACAGTGAGTCCATGAAACTTATTATGTGACTTGTTAAGATCATTTTTATTCCTGAACTTATTTATGCTTGCCATAACAAAGGGGTTGAATACTTATTGACTCATTTCAGGTTTTTATTTTCAATAGAATTGTAAACATTTCTGAAAACATTATTCCACCTTGACATTGTGTGTAGGCCAGTGTAATAAAAATAAAAAGTCAGCCTGTAACAAAATGTGTAAAGTCAAGGGGTGTGAATTCTTTCTGAAAGCACTGTACCTGTCCGTATACTTTCCTCACTGAACCCTTTCAATGTTACTGAACCACCAGCAGCCCTGCTGCACCAGGGAGGCAAGGAAAGGCCACTGTTTTGGTCTTCATCCTGCCCTAGCAGTGTCATATATAAAATGTTTACAAGACCAGGGAAGAACCAAAGGGTCTAGGAATGAAGGCAGGGGGTTTGTTATGGGTAGCTTTGACTGGGAAGGCTCAGAGTAAGATTCAGTGCCTGATTTGACAGGAGCTGAGCTTTACTGGGCTGGCCTGGTTATGCATCCACAATAGTTGCTGCAAAGGACAATATCAGAGCCAGTATAGTTTGGGTTGGTTCTATGGTAGGAATCAGGGTCACTGGTCCCCTGTGTTCGGACTTGTGGGGAGGGAAGTGCAAAGCCATGTTTTAGGTCATGCTGAGGCGTAGTTCTTCTCACAACAAGACCACTCCAGTCAGCTGAGAGAGACGAGGCTAAATATAGCTGGACTGCAGGGCCAATTGCTCGATTTCTAGTGTGTGTTTGTCCTATGAACCATTCAAATGGCTGCTGCCTGCCATAGCACTTGCCATCTGCAGTGCCAGTAGGGTCCAGCCTTTGGGGACCTGTCTTATTTTGTTCTGATGACTTTACTTTTAATGTCAACCGATTGGGGTCTCATATTAATTTTAAATAACGACCGGCTAATGAATCTTTCATCGCAGTATGGAACATTCTAATTCGGGCTTCAATCATTGTCGCTCGTCCCACATTCCAATCTGCTGTGTTAAATATTTTAAACGCCATCCCATGATCTGATACATGTAGCCAAACTCCATTCAAACTTCGCAGCGTTATTTTGTGGCCACCAAAGAGACTCACTTGATTTAAAACCTTCCACAGTTTTACAAGATACGTTTCTGCTCATTATACACCACCTGAAGTGTAACACAGAAAAATGGAGTCATTCAGACACCAAAAGGTTGCTAGATCGAATCCCCGAGCTGACAAGGTAAAAATCTGTTGTTCTGCCCCTAAACAAGGCAGTTAACCCACTGTTACTAGGCAGTCGTTGTAAATAAGACTTACCTAGTTAAAATAATAATATACTCGTGTATAGCATGAAATTCATAGAAGCTACTGTAGCCTATGTGAGTTAGCATACCTCTGAGATTAATTTCAGGTATATTCCCTTCGTTTCAGTGTGCTTTCATCTTCTTTGGTGCTTAATGAATATCGACCTTGAAGGGAGATTTTCCCCCCCCCCCCCCCCCCCCCCCCGTTCCCATTTGGCGCCTATGGCAGTAAGTCAATGGACTTCGGCTGGTGCTCTACAGGTCTCAGACCCTGACAAATATCCTACAAATCATCTGTAAATTATCAACTGTGTCCAGTAGAAGCTCCTGCTAGCAAACTTGCAACATTCTATAAAATATTCTGGGCACACAGTCACTTGCTCCAGTGAACTCGGGACAGACACAGCTGTAGGCTATTTGTGCAAGCGATAAGAAGTAGGGGCGGCAGGTAGCTTAGTGGTTAAGAGCTTTAGGCCAGTTACCAAAAGGTCACTGGTTCGAATCCCCGAGCTGACAAGGTGAAAAAATCTCTGTGCCCTTGAGTTAAGCACTTAACCCTAATTGCTCCTGTAAGTCACTCTGGATAAGAGCTTCTGCTAAATTACTCAAATGTGAAAAAGTAATCAGGTATTTATTACGCATTACAAATATTTGTCCAATACATTGAGGAAATATTGTCATTCTCAATGGATTCTAACAGACTTTGTTACTTGCTGTTTTGAGGTGAAGAGAAATTACTTTTGAGAAGCTCCACAGCTCGTTAGTGGTAGTGCGTTTTAAGACAATCAGAAATACTATCAGACATCCCTAAATGGGCACATTTTTAGACCTACATTTATAGACCTTTATAGCCTAGGCCTACTTCTAGATGCGTAATTAGGTGTGCACCCTTACTCAACAGTCACCCTTGTCGGTGTGTGCCTGTTGGTCCAAGCAGCCTGAGATTCTCAGCAGCAGATTAATCTGGAGTGACTCCTCATTTCCTGGAACTCCGAAACCCAAAACCTCAGATGGTCTCTATACAGGGAAATGTATTTCCTCCGACTATACTGGAGGAGGCGTATACTTACGTGGTCAACTCATGTCCTAACTCAAATCCAATCTCTGTCTGTGGACCTCCTGGTTAGATGGTGAGTCATGTGGCTGAAGACTTTCTGTGGTATTTGGACAAGCAGGGATCTGGGACATGGCAAAGGCAGGTTTTCTTTTTGGATCAAAAAGGGGCTTAGATGGTGGCAGGGTGCATGGTAATGACTGCGTTCAGCTCGTTGGCACGGCAACATTTTAGAGAGTTTGAGGCCCCGATCTTGCTGGTAGAGAACTGTTTGCATTTTTAAGCCAATTTAATGCGTCCTACATATTCTGCCATGAAGCTGAGAGAACTTTGCAGTTTTAAAGGTCATTTCCTTCGAATTTATGCATTTTGACATGTCATTTTGCTCAAACATAAGAACAAAATGAATATTGCTATATTCATTGTTTTTGTATATTTCAATTCTCCCTTGACTGTCTATTTTATTTTGGTGATTGTTAGTTCTCAAAGATTATATTATTTATAATTCTAAACTGGGTGGTTCGAGCCCTGAAAGCTGATTGGCTAACAGCCGTGGTATATTAGGCCGTATATCATGGGTATGACAACATTTATTTTTGCTGCTCTAATTATGTTGGTAACCAGTTTATAATAGCAGTAAGGCACCTCTGTTTTGTGAATGGCCAATATACTACGGCTAAGGATTGTATCCATGCACTTCGTGTTGCGTCGTGCTTAAGAACAGACCTTAGCTTTGTTATATTGGCCACATACCACAAGCCCCCTCGGGCCTTATTGCTTAAATATATATCGGTCCATTATCTTTTCTGATTCTAAATGTTTTAAGTTTACACTCCATCCCAAATGTTTAAAAAATATATACATTTTGTAAAAAATGTTTACACTGTTTGGACTTAGGCGACCCGAAAATACGCTTAGGCGACCCGCCCAATGATTACAATGGCATAAAAATACCTGAAAGGCCTGGGCTGTTACTCACTAGAATTTTATAATGACTGTAACAAACTGCCATGTGGGCCTGGCTGCCACACTGAGCTGAATGACTCTCTGGTTGGCTTATAATGAGGGAACATGCCTTCTCATACACCAGTATACCAAACATTAGGAACACCTTCGCAATATTGAGTTGCACCTCGCCTTTTGCCCTCAGAACAGATTCAATTTGTCGGGTCATGGACTCTACAAGGTGTCAAGCGTTCCACAGGGATGCTGGCCCATGTTGATTCCCACAGTTGTGTCAAGTTGGCTGGATGTCTTTTGGGTGGTGGACCATTTCTTGATACACACGGGAAACTCTTGTGTGAAAAACCCAGCAGCATTGCAGTTCTTGAAACAAAGCTTAACTTACTACCATACCCCGTTCAAAGGCACTTCAATGTTTTCATGGCCTTTCACCCTCTCAATGGCACACATACACAATCCATGTCTCAATAGTCTTGAGGCTTAAAAATCCTTCTTTAACCTGTCTCCTCCCCTTCATCTACACTGATTCAAGTGGATTTAACAGGTGACATCAATTAGGGATCGTAGCTTTCACTTGAATTCACATGGTCAGTCTGTCATGGAAAGACATTCTTAATGTTTTGTCCACTCGGAGTATATCAAGTACACAATAGTTACATTTGGTGGCAGTAGTGGGGTCCTGTTGGTGTTAATGTGAGCAGAGGTCAACACTTAACCGTCCACTGTAGACACTTATCAGGGCATGTTTATTCATCTGCTATTAACTCTTAATCATTGACCTCTTTTATATTCTCTCGCAGAGACGGAATATTAATCGGTGAGGGTGATACAAGTGTCTCTAGCCTACTCTCCTCAGACTTAACACTTGACTCAAATTTCAGCTGTTGAGAAAGGAGACTAATCAACCAGATCAGCTGATCAAACATGTCGATACCCCCACTGCTGCCAATGAGTCAGCAAAGTCTTTCTAACCTCCACCCTGTGCTCCTTCTCCATTCCCATTTAATACTGAGGATAGAAAGAGGATGCATTTCTGTGGCTGGACTCCCCATGCCTCCCTATGAGTTGGGGCCAATTTCATTTCTTGTCAATTCAGGAAGTATACGGAAATTCCAATTCCATGACCAACTGCCAATGAGTCAGAAAATCCCTTTATAAACTCCACCCTGTCTAAACTTCTTCTCCGTTCCTATTCAATACTGAGGATGGGAAGATGGTTACTTGCTGTGGCTGGACTCCTCATGCCTAAATAAAGGCTAAATACAAATAAATGTTGAATACTTTTTGAATAGAGATAAATTAGTGCACCACTATATATATATATATATATATATATTTTAATGGCCGAAACTATTTGTAGAAGCGAAACGATTTCTCAATAAATGAAAGTGAAACTTTGGCTATAAGGAAAGCCACAGGTTATCACTGAAATGTATTGACAACAGAATGTAATAAACTACTTCCCTATGGTCACGAGATGTTTGTTAGGTAGCTTCTGCTGAACAGCAATACTGAATGAGCTGTTTTTAATTGGAGAAGAAAATTAGTGAAGTACCTATTTGTTTTATGTCCCAGTGCTTATTTAGGCAATTTCTAGGGAGACGTGGTGGTTAGACCACTGTTTTTAAGCTGCAACCACCTTGACAAATGTGTCTCTAATTGAATTTACTCACAGAAATCCAGTAAGTAGCACATGATCCACATTTCAGTTCCGAAGACCAGGGCTGTGTTCAGTAGGGCACGAAATGGAAGAGAACTCCAACTCCATTTTTATTTTTCATTGCAAAACATTTTGCTACGGTGTACCCTAATGAGTTAGGTCATTGTTCTGACAGTCATTGTTCTGACAGTCAATCTTTCAACATGGGCTACATTTTGCTTGGCACTCAAGTTTTGTCTGCTGCGTAGTAGGAAGTAGGGCTGTGAATTGCCAGGCACCTCACGATACAGTAATATCACAATACTTAGGTGCCAATTTTTGTGTATTGCGATTTGATATTCCAAACATATTGCTCACCATCTGTCTGCTGCAGAGGGACGAGAGCCATGAGAAAACAAGTTTTGATCAGTCATGGAAATAAAACTGCTGAAAACGAATTGGCTAGCTATTTAAAAAGATGACAAACAAGCTATGAAGGAAACAATTTTGGTACAGCCAATCAGCGCAAAAATAATATTGCCGATTTTGATGTTTTATCAAAACTAATATCCTGATATGTAACTATAGATTTTCACTAGTGGAAAGAGGGCGGTTTCATTCCTCCCTAAAGATAAACAAACAGATATTGAGATAAGGATGTGTGGGTGCTGCCAAAGCTTTGCCCCCAGAGACTGAGACTCCGCTCTCAAGGCCCTGACACTAGGAAAAACATGTTGATGACTCGGTTTTGGGTTACATCGCATAACAGGATGTTGGTGAAATGGATCGTGCACAGGTGCACATCTTTTTGTGTCTATTTCTATTAGCAGGTTCTTGCCAAATAGCGAAAGGCTACATTGTGAAAAAGAAGATGGATGTCCTGTGTAAATTCCCTCTTAAAAAATGATCTGACAAGGAAGACCAAAAGGTCTTGAATGATGGCCACAATGATGTACAGTGCCTTCGGAAAGTTTTCAGACACCTCGACTTTTTCCACATTTTGTTAAGTTATAGCCTTATTCTAAAATTGTTTTATATATTTTTTATTAATCATTCTCAGCAATGTACACACACTACCCCATAATGACAAAGTAAAAACAGGTTTTTAGAATTTGCTAATTAATTAAACAATAAGGCATTTATTAGTTAATAAGGTAAGTATTTAGACCCTTTGCTATGAGACTCGAAATTGAGCTCAGGTGCATCCTGTTTCCATTGATCATCCTTGATGTATCTACAACTTGATTGGAGTCCACCTGTGGTAAATTTAAATTGATTGGACATGATTTAGGTATGTGCGTGCCTTTCTATCTATATAAAGTCCCATAGTTGATGGTGCATGTCAGAGCAAAATCCAAGCCATGAGGTCGAAGGAATTGTCTGTAGAGCTCCGAGACAGGATTGTGTCAAGGCATAGATCTGGGGAAGGGTACCAAAACATTTCTGCAGCATTGAAGATCCCCAAGAACACAGTGGCCTCCATCATTCTTAAATGGAAGATGTTTAGAGCTCCAGAGTTCCTCTGTGGAGATGGAAGAACCTTGCAGAAGGACAACCTTCCAGAAGGATAACCATCTCTGCAGCTCTCCACCAATCAGGCCTTTATGGTAGTGGCCAGATGGAGGCCACACTCCTCTGTAAAAGGCACATGACAGCCTACTTGGAGGCACCTAAAGGACTCTCAGACCATGAGAAAGCAGATTCTCTGATCTGATGAAACCAAGATTGAATTCCTTTGACCTGAATGCCAAGTGTCACATCTGGAGGAAACCTGGTACCATTCCTTCGGTGAAGCATGGTGGTGGCAGCATCATGCTATAAGTGTTTTTCAGCGGCAGGGACTGGGAGACTAGTCAGGATCTAGGCAAAGATGAATGGAGCAAAGTACAGAGATCCTTAACCTGCTCCAGAGCCTTCAGGACCTCAAACCAGGGTGAAAATTCACCTTCCAATAGGACAATGACCCTAAGCACACAGCCAAGCCAATGCAGGAGTGGCTTCGGGACAAGCTTCTGAATGTCCTTGAGTGGCCCAGCCAGAGCCTAGACTTGAACCCGATCAAACATATCTGGAGAGACCTGAAAAATAGCTGTGCTGCCACACTCCCCATCCAACCTGACAGCTTGAGAGGATCTGCAGAGAACAATGAAACTCCCCAAATACAGGTGTGCCAAGCTTGTAGTGTCATACCCAAGAAGACTGGATGCTGTTATCGCTGCCAAAGGTGCTTTCACAAAGTACTGAGTAAAGGGTCTGAATACTTATGTAAATGTAATTTTTATTTTTTTATAAATTGGCAAATTCAAAAACTTTTGGCTTTATCATTATGGGGTATTGTGTGTAGATTGAGGGGGAAAAACGATTTAATCCGTTTTAGAATAAGGATGTAACGTAACAAAGTGGAAAAAGTCGAGGGGTCTGAATACTTTCCGAAGGCACTGTATATAAACCCTGGATTGCTGATGCTATGTATTGGCCAATGAGAGGCTTTGAAGCCAACGGTCAACCATATTGTCACTCCCCAGAATAAGCAGTCCTTCATAGGAATTAATGGAATTCTACCGTTTTTTTTCTCCATTTTAAATGTTTTTCAAGGACAAAATTATATGGATTTAAAAGTTTTTGTTTGTAGTGGGGACAGTAGTACTTTCTAAAACATATTTTAAGGAATTATTTGTGTGTATATTTTGTAATTTTTATGTTTAGCACACATTAAGTATTCATCAATGTCTGAAACAGAATAAATGTGGCAAAAACAAATGTAGATATTTTTTTTTATAGCTTTTTTTGTTTTACAATGGCGGCATGGTGGATTCAAAACGGCACCCCCTGTTTATCATCTAGTGTGTGTGTGTGTGTGTGTGTGTGTGTGTGTGTGTGTGTATATGTATATATCTATATCTTAATCATTGGATGGCCCTCTTTGAGTACTTTGAAAAGGCACCCTTCCTTCCTTCAAGTAATCAGATCTAAATTGGTTGGTTTGGGGAAAGCAATTAGGTGGCAGGTTCTTTATCCGATGGAAATCAAACACTTGTAATCTGTTATTGGCTCGAGGGAACTGTACTGAAACCACCTTTTTATAGTATGTTCCCAAAACAGGATATGAAGACGTGAGCTCCACTGGCACATGTTGGAGCCATGTTCACCCTGGATAAACTTTGCCCAGAGGTTGTGGTGTGTTTGGATGCCTGAGGGGGAGAAAGAGGGGAAACGCTGTGAGACAGAAAGCTTTGAGTATCACCAACGTGCCATCATATTTCACCATGACCTTGTGGGGTCCGCTGAACCCCTAATTCAAAGCATTCGGTTCACATCTATTGTTCCCCACTTCCTTCACAAATAATAACTCTTCAACCTGTCAGTTCGTTCTAAATTAAGACTTTGCACGTTCTCCAGTCTAATCTACCATCAGCATTAAGTACAAATTCCCCCGCATGGCTTCCTTTTTCCCTAGTAGCATTGTATTTCCTCTTGGAGAAATATAGGCTACAGGGAGTTTCCACCATGTCTACACCAATCCAATGGTTTCTGTGGGGGGAGCAGTGTACAAGTGCACACTTCAGGAGAAGGTAGAGATTATTGGGAGGCACGGTCTGAATTCCCCCTGTGAGCCTCATGCCAAAAGCTTGAAACACTGTGGACTAACTGACCGGGGTGGAGCCAGACGCACTAGTGACTGAACCTCCAGTATCTGTGTGTCTAGAAACGCTGTGTCAGCAGGCTAACGCAATCAGACAAGCCACTCATCACAGTCAGTGCTGTGTCATCTCTTGTCCTGTCCAAATCAAGTCCACTGGCCTAATAGGAGTAGACAGTGTGGTAGGTGTCAAAGTGTGTTGTTAACTCTATTACTGAGTCAACAGGAAATGCCAGGCGTCTTTGTAGGAATTACAAGGCTACAAAACATCAGTCAATGCTGATCTGTATGCCACTACTGAACAAACGATTGACTACGTTGAAGAACCAATTGCCTTTCTACCTTTTTGGAAAGATGGTCTTCTGACTCAGGCTTCCTGGTTAAATATTGGTCACTGTTCCTCTCTCCCAGGTGACTACTGTGAGATAAATGTCTGCAGTAATGGGGGGAGCTGTGTGACCGGCCCCAGATCTTCCTTCATCTGTATCTGCCCTGATGGCTATACTGGAGACACATGCAATGACACCGAGACTGGTAAGGACAACAGAGCAATATTTCTGCACAAAACCATAATTTAAATGTTTTTCTTTAACTAGGCAAGTCAGTTAACAACAAATTCATATTTACAATGATGGCCTACCAGGGAACAGTGGGTTAACTGCCTTGTTCAGGGGCAGAACGACAGATCTTTACCTTGTCAACTCAGGGATTCGATCCAGCAACCTTTCGGTTACTGGCCCAACGCTCTAACCACTAGGCTACCTGCCGCCCCATTATAGCTAGGTATTTTAATTAGTATCATGTATAGTTATTACATTGTAAAGTTATTTGTAGGCCAGTTATAAGGAGTCCCAAGCTGTTATGAATGCCTATAGCAAGTCTTTCTAAAGCACTATGGGTGTGTTGTGAGGGTTCGTTAAGGTGTTACTCCGACAGTTGGTACATGGACAGTGTTAGAGGAAGATTCTGAGAGGCTGTCTCTGTACTACAAGGTATTGGCCTAATGCTATTCTTCCCTATCCTCCTCCCCTCCCTCTCTCTGACCCAAGTCGTTGCTGTAGAAAGAGAATGTGATCGCGGTCCCACCTACCTGGTACAACGGTAGTACAATGAGTTAATAATAAGTTATATTTGCTTCCCAGGGCCCTGCAATCCAAACCCATGCAAGAACGACGCCTTCTGCGACGTGACTGGCCAGAAACGCAGAGGGGACGTCTTCAGCGAGTACATCTGCAAGTGCCAGGATGGCTTTGACGGAGTCCACTGCCAGAACAGTAAGAGTCCGCTGCCAGGGCAGTAAGAGCCGCTCAACGTTTACATTCAAATAGAATCTATTGGCCAAGCTGTTGAGTATGGAAGCATATGGTTGAATTTATTAACTTTGCAATGTTATCTATTCTAGGCAGAATGGTGGGTTATCTATATTGATATACAATCCAATTTGAAACCTATCAAACTTTGATTTAAAAAGTGGATTAAAACTGACATGTCAACACACTCAAACTGAACAACACATTGACCACATCATTGTGGTACATTCAACAAGAACTAGTGGATCTCATTGGCCGACCGGGCCAGTCACTTTTCAGTGCATTTTTGCGTTTCAGTTCCACATTTACCTGCTCTGTCGCAGTCTACCATTGAAGAATACACGCATGAAAACTCATGCTATTTGTATTTGAGCAATATGATTGGCCGTTCAAACACCACCACGCTCCTGCAAGTCATAACTTCTGGAGCAGTAGCCTACATGAGTTGATGCCTTCACACAACACACGCGAGCTGTCCGAAGCAAAAAGAAGTGCCCATCAATCTACTATTTTATTTTTCGGGAAAGTGATTTACAAAAGTAAACCTTCAATAGTGAAAAAACTAGCAATATGCTGGCTACTGTTGATAGTCTGCTAAAAGATGGCTACAAAAAGACACCGAGCATTTGTCTTTGTCTTCTCTAGCCTACTGTAGCCATGACGATCTATCTTTTGGAACGTTTGTCTTAAAGGGGCAGCGTCCTATTTTGAGAAATCTTAGCAAGAAACAAATGTATGCAATTAATACAATGTAATTCTAAAGAATAGACTAATGACTTACATTGCTAAATTATATTACACAGCTTTTAATACATATCATAATTACCAAATGTAGCCTATTTAATAGCTGAATATAGAGAGAAAGAATGGCAACCCATAGGGCCTCTGTCCGGACCAGTAGAAATTATGTTCGGGCCTGTAGATTTTTGGCTAACTGGGCCGGTGAGAAACAAAGTTAACATTGGACCATGCCCTGTGTTAGATACAATGAGCTAGAGAGGTTAGGGGTGTGTTGTTCATTGGAATAGATTAGACCTAGAGAAACACAGGAAGCTTAATTCTGAGATTTTTCCACAAGTTGGTGTTTTGACCAATCAGATCAGCTCTTTGCAAATAATTGGGCAAAAGGTCAGACTTGGGATGCCTGTGTAAACACAACATGTAATACAAGACAACGCGGATGCTACGCTACAGGACTGTTTTGTTAGCACAGACTGGAATATGTTCCCGGATTTATCCAATGGCATTGAGGAGTACACCACCTCAGTCATCGGCTTCATCAATAAGTGCATCGACACGACGTCGTCCCCACAGTGACTGTACGTACATTTTCCAACCCGAAGCCATGGACTACAGGCAACATCCACATCGAGCTAAAGGCTAGAGCTGCCACTTTCAAGGAGCGGGAGACTAATCCAGACGCTTATAAGAAATCCCGCTATGCCCTCAGATGAACCATCAAACAAGCAAATCGTCAATACCGGATTAAGTTTGAATCCTACTACACCGGCTCTGACACTCGTCGGATGTGGCAGGGTTTGAAAACTATTACGGACTACAAAAGGAAGACACCCAGATGTGAGCTGCCCAGTGACTCAAGCCTACCAGACGAGCTAAATGCCTTTTTTTTTATGCTCGCTTCGAAGCAAGCAACACTGAAGCATGCACGGGAGCACCAGCTGTTCTGGATGACTGTGATAATGCTGTCAGTAGCAGATGTGAACAAAACCTTTAAACAGGTCAACATTCACAAAGCCGCTGGGCCAGACGGATTACCAGGACATGTACTCAGAGCATGCGCGGACCAACTGGCAACTGTCTTCACTGATATTTTCAACCTCTCCCTGACTGAGTCTGTAATACCTACATGTTTCAAACAGACCACCATAGTCCCTGTGCCCAAGGAAGGGAAGGTAACCTGACTAAATGATTACCGCCCCGTGGCACTCACGTCGGTAGCCATGAAGTGCTTTGAAAGGATGGTCATGGCTCAAGTCTAGGACCAAAAGGCTCCTCAATAGCTTCTACCCCAAGCCGTAAGACTGCTGAACAATTAATAAAATCGCCACCGGACAATTTACGTTGACCCCCCCCCCCCCCTTGTACACTGCTGCTACTCACTGTTAATTATCTATGCATGGTTACTTCACCCCTACCAACATGTACAAATTACCTCAACCTGTACCCCCGCACACTGACACGTTACCGGTGCCTCCTGTGTATAGCCTCGTTATTCTTATTGTGTTACTTTTTATTATTATTTTTATTTTAGTCTACTTGGTAGTTATTTTCTTAACTCTTCTTGAACTGCACTGTTGGTTAAGGGCTTGTAAGTAAGCATTTCACGGTAAAGTCTACACTTGTTGTATTCGGCGCATGTGAAAAAGTTTTGATTTGAAGAAAACCAGTTCTTCTGACA
Organism: Salmo trutta; assembly: GCF_901001165.1. Classification (NCBI taxonomy): domain Eukaryota; kingdom Metazoa; phylum Chordata; class Actinopteri; order Salmoniformes; family Salmonidae; genus Salmo; species Salmo trutta. The sequence continues at coordinate 63,474,078 of NC_042960.1, forward strand.
TGGCGTTGATACAGAGGCACAGGAGGCTGAGGCAGCACTAAGTGGGTTTTTCAAACCAAGCAGCTGTTGTCCTTACGGAAGCATCTCTCCGCATATGGCAAGGTTCAACTCCCAACTGGCAGCATACGCTTGGCCTCCGAGCAGCCTAAAGCACTGCACATAAGAGACAGGTGGTGACTGTGCTGCTATGTAACAGAAAAATGGAGCAACCAAAAATATGTAAAAAGCTAATTTTAGTTTGGAAGGAATCGTATACATGCACATTCCCAAATGTATGGCTCAAAAAACACATCAAGGTACATTTTGTTTTAAATTATGCATGGTGAACATTATTAGGTCTACAGATTAAAAAGTGGTTGACTATGACAAACACAATGATGCAATGTGTTGATCTATCCATGGTTTGTCGGTAATTAGGGGTTTGTGTGAGAGAATGTGAGTGGCAGGCAGATTTCTGGTTGTTTTTAGGAGGTGCCTCAACCACACAGGATATGGCTAGTCTGAAGTGGACAGGTTAAGCTCTGCGCCCCCATTTCTGTGACTCAAATGCTCTGTTTACAGTAGTTTCTGCTAGCCACACTTGCTCTGTTTACAGTAGTTTCTAGTAGCCACGTGTCTGTACTGGTCCCCCGTGGGAATCGAACCCACAACCCTGGCGCTGCAAGTGCCATGCTCTATCAATTACACGGGGCCTTATGAATGTTCTACAGGTGCCGCAGCCATCCATATTTGTGCCCAAAAGTTTGCCATCAAAATCATGTCGTCAAATTTACTTTAGACAGACGGCAATGTTGTCATTAGCCAGCATAGTTGGCTAACGAAAAGTCAGATTTGAGGGGAGACCATACTAACGTTAGCCAACTATGCTGGCTAATGACAACATTGCCGTCTGTCTAAAGTGTGTGTATACGTATGTATATGTAGTCAACCTGGTGACATCAAAAATAATGCCAAAAGGTTTTCTTGCTTATTATTTATCTCCATTTTATAAATGTCCTTTTATTTCCAAGCCACTGTAATGCACTTTTTATGGAATCTTCATCAGCGCACATTTGACAAAGCATTGAGTAGAATGTTCCATGGGCATTGTGACATAACGTGCAACCCATGAAATAGTCCCCTTCAGGCAGGGAATGGACTTTTTCCTCTTGTTCTCGGTTTGGACCCATGTGCTTTTCTCCTACGTGTTCAGTCCTTCTGCTAGCTGATGCTACCCGTGGGGCAGAGGGACACGCACAGAGAGGACTGGCGTTGTCAGCACTATTTAACCCTTTTATCTGCGGTCGTCGTCCACAGCAGTGTGTCACAGAAACTAGAAACAGTCCGATCATGTCAACAACCCCCTCCCTCCCCACACCAAAGTCAATCTTCTGTGGTACTGCCTACTGGGCAATATGCAGTTCAATCTGTCAGTTCTGATTTCTTCTTCGTTTTTCAGCCAGGGACACTTATATTCATGCTCCTAAATGTTCATGCCCCTATTTATGCCATAAATAATTTTAATATGACTTTAAAAGTTCACGGCAATGCTTATCCATGTGCACCACAAAAGAGTACTTAACCAAGCTCTGACTCCTTAGTGCATTACCTACCTCCCAGAAAAGACAAGCTGAAGCGCTAGCTAGCTTTTTATGCTAATTAAATAATGTTTTTGTGAGGACTGTAAAGATCATTCATTTGGTTGCAGGTGTATGTGAGGTTCCTTGGGCTGGTCTTTCTCTGCCTCAACTTCTCATTTAGAACTTCTGATGCCTGTTATTAAAAAAAAAAAAAAAAAAAAAAAAATTCAATACATTTTGTATTGCTCAGTAATTTAGTGTGTGTATTGGAGGGAGGGTGTTTTGTGTGTGCGAGAGAGGGCGTGTGTGTGTGGGCAGTGAGTGAGGCGCATCCTCGGCAGCTCCTGCAGGCTGTAGTCAGTGTGTGGTGGGAGCAAGGCGACCGAGGCTCTGTGAAGGTAACTCTTCGAAAGCAGCCAACTCGGATGCGTACAGTAGTAGCAAAATCTTCCCTGCTGTTAAACAGGTTGACATACACACACACACATTCACACTTGAATTCTAAAACACACTGGCATACACAAACATGGCAAACCCATTATACACGCAAACCGGACTCTCTCATGCTCATCCAGCCAATGGAAAGTGGTCACGAACGCAGCACTCCCAAGACGTCAGCTGCCCTGTTGCCGGGGTAAAGAGGGAAGTGGAGGCAGAAAAGTGAATGAAGTCTGCCTTGACAATGTCACAGCCTCTGCTCAGGTCTGACGCCAGCACTTCTACCGGTCGTGTGAAATTGGCCTGAAAGCTTCAATGGGGAGGCAGTGACCAATACTGAAAGCCGTGTCTGATGCTGTTTACTCACTTTATCAGCACCTAAATCAGATCAGACGACTGCAGCTGAGACTGAAGTGTTCTCGGAGCTTAGATGTTAAACTGGTGATCGCCTCTGATTTTATTCTGTGTTGGTTATTTTGAGTTGTTTGTCAACAGATTATTGTGTGGGTCGGTAATTAGGGGTTTGGATTTGTGTGTGAGAATATGTGTGAGAGTGAGTGGCAGGCATATTTCTGGTTGTTTTAGGAGGTGCCTCAACCACACACGGTATGTGGCTAGTCTAAAGTGGACAGATTAAGCTCTGCACCCCCCTGGGGAAGTGTGTGATTGTGTGCATCCATTTCTGTTTATGTGGGTGTTTGCATTTTTGTGACTCAAATGCTTTGTTTACAGTAGTTTCTGCTAGCCACACTGCTCTGTTTCTGGTAGCCTTTAAGCAGGGGAGGCCATTTTCCTAAATTGGTCATAGAAAGGAATTTGCTCACACCAGGTCAGTTGCACTAAGCATCGACACAATTACTTTTCAGTTGCTTTAATGTTATTGTAGCGCTCTGTCACACGGTGTTGTCTATGGTCAGACCACCTACAATACTACGGTCATATAATTACTTCTGTAACCCTGAATTATAGGATCTCTGTGACCTACAATATACTGTCAAATCTCAATGTTTAATTGTAGGACATTTTTAAAACGCTCAGTCATAACACAACACATGGCCCCACACCACGGTCTGGCAAGGTCTGGAACCAGGGCTATTCTAGGACTTGAGGTCTTCTGTCAGTTCCCAAAAGGCTTTCACAAAGCAAATTACAACTTCATATACTTTAATTTAGCGGTTGTGTGGCTAGACTTGGCTGTGCATACTACCAGCGGGGCACCCCCTAGCTGTGCCCCCATGCCAGGAACTTTTCGGACCTGGATTTATTGGGATTGGATAAAGCACTGTCCCTGTCATTTGTTTTGGTAAACAGCTAAGGGATGGTGCTGGAGAATTGAGCACACTCAGTTGATCTGAGCTCATGAGGAATTTATAAGTTTGATTCTTGAAGAAAATATGGCTTATATATCATGAATTTTAAGTCACAAAATGGATGTACAAATCCCAGATTTCCCCTTTAAATACAGGTGGATGGCACTGCCAGTTTAACTCGTTATCAGCGGGCATAGGATCACATAAGCAAGCCATGACTCAGGGGCCTAGTGCATAAAAGCAGGTTTTCTGTTGAGTCCGAGGACAATACCTGCACTGTACACCTTATCCCGCTAACGCTGGCGGCCTGGTACTGCCTACTGGCTTTGATGCTTAGGCTGTGTTGTCACATGCTGGCCTGGATCTGCGCTGATCTCAGCTCTGCCAGCTGGCCTGGCTCCTGCACTGATCTCAGCTCTGCCAGCTGGCCTGGCTCCTGCACTGATCTCAGCTCTGCCAGCTGGCCTGGCTCCTGCACTGATCTCAGCTCTGCCAGCTGGCCTGGCTCCTGCACTGATCTCAGCTCTGCCAGCTGAGATCAGTATTGGTTTTCGCTTTGTGCACAGACAAAGCCTGTGTATTGATGTTCATTACAAGGTGTGTGTGTGTGTGTGTGTGTGATGGTGCTAAGTCTGATAGGACTTAACATCAAAGGAATAGACCTACACAACCCTAAAGGAATAGACCTCATGACACTAAAGGAATAGACCTCCATGACACTAAAGGAATAGACCTGTGCTCCTCCATGACACTAAAGGAATAGACCTCGTAACACTAAAGGAATAGACCTCGTAACACTAAAGGAATAGACCTCGTAACACTAAAGGAATAGACCTCGTAACACTAAAGGAATAGACCTGTGCTCCTCCATGACACTAAAGGAATAGACCTCCATGACACTAAAGGAATAGACCTCCATGACACTAAAGGAATAGACCTCCATGACACTAAAGGAATAGACCTGTGCTCCTCCATGACACTAAAGGAATAGACCTGTCACCCTATCATTTTCAAATCAAACAATACATTTCACTGGTAAAAAGTTTCACTACATAACAACAAAATGAGAATAAACTGGGTCAATTTAAGATTGCATAGGTCTACTCTCAATACAGGTGAATGCGTAGGTCTACTCTCAATACAGGTGAATGCGTATTCAATAGGGGAGTGTGTGTGTGTGTGTGTGTGTGTGTGTGTGTGTGTGTATTTGTTGTATTACTGAGCTTGTTTTGGCTAGTTTGAGAAATGAGAATGCATGCTGATCTATGGCTTTCTCAGTCCATAAGCATGCAGGAAGCTATGTGGCTAAACCTATTGCCAACCTTTTTATTTAAGCATTTTAAAGCACTTCCTACTTTCCCTATTACGACAATCATCTAATCTGACTATCAACTGTCAATTTCTGGACACGATTGCTGCTGGTCAGATCAGCGCTCCAGTAAATGGCTAATGTTACTCCACAAGTCAGATGGCTCGTTGATGGAAAAATGGTGCATGTTCAAAATGATAACTAGCTAACTACGTTGGCTATTTTAGCTCCTATCTAATATCTTAGCACTGTGTTTATCTAGCCAGCTAGCTAGTATAGGAGCTAATGTAGCGAGCTCGCTAACACCACAGATGAAAGGGTTAGTTATTGTAATCTTTGCTCCAGTTTCTGCTTTTCTGCCTGCGGCCATTGAACCCTTTCCTGTTCACCGGATGTGCTCTCTCCCTCTAACTCCCTCTTTACCTGACATGACCCTCCTGCATGACAATGCCATCAGCCATACTGCTCGTTCTGTGCGTGATTTCCTGCAAGAAAGGAATGTCAGTGTTCTGCCATGGCCAGCGACGAGCCCGGATCTCAATCCCATTGAGCATGTCTGGGACCTGTTGGATTGGAGGGTGAGGGCTAGGGCCGTTCCCCCCAGAAATGTCCGGGAACTTGCAGGTGCCTTGGTGGAAGAGTGGGGTAACATCTCACAGCAAGAACTGGCAAATCTGGTGCAGTCCATGAGGAGGAGATGCACTGCAGTACTTAATGCAGCTGATGGCCACACCAGATACTGACTGTTACCTTTGAATTTGCGCCCCCCCCCCTTTGTTCAGGGACACATTATTCCATTTCTGTTAGTCACATGTCTGTGGAACTTGTTCAGTTTGTCTCAGTTGTTGAATCTTATGTTGATACAAATATTTACACATGTTGTGTTTGCTGAAAATAAACGCAGTTGCCAGTGAGAGGACGTTTCTTTCTTTTTGCTGAGTTTATAAGCAAACCAAGCATGACAGTTGCGTACTTTTTCCACCACTGTACTTAAATGCATCTTAAACCAGATACTTTTACTCAAGTAGTATTTTACTGGGTAGCTTTCACTGTTACTGGAGTCATTTTCTATTAAGATATCGAGACTTTTACTGAAGTATGACAACTTTTTTTCACCCTTGGTTATCAGTAACTGTATTTATTATGGATCCCCACACTTCCTGGGGTCTGGCAAAATTGAGGCTGTGTGTGTGTGTGTGTGTGTGCCTCACTCGTGGGTGACTGCCTGCCTGCCTGGCTGGCACAGAATCACACATCACACTCTTCACTGACGGCTACTAGTGAGATTTGTCTCATATTCTACACCGATGGTAAACGTGTTGTGTCTATTCCCCTATGGGAAATAGGGTGCTATGTAGTGCACTACTTTTGACCAGAGTCCTATGGGGAATAGGGTGCTATGTAGTGCACTACTTTTGATCAGAGCCCATGGGGAATATGCTACCATTTCGGGGACACACACACACACTGTCAATCTAGAGCTGTGTTCAAAGGAACTTTAATCAAATCTTGCAGGCGAGAGATTAAAAGTGTGTATTCTCATTCCATTCTTCTGAATACACGCTGTCCTCCTAGGGTGCTGCCGTTGCCAAGCATCCTCTCTAAAACATACACTTCCGGTTGTATACTGTTGGAAAGTGCGCCATCTAGGGGTATTTCAGGGAGTTGCAGAGAATTGGACCAATCAACTGCTCATCTGAGCCAATTCGGCCGTTGTTCAGATAGGTCTTTGCTGTTATTAGATTTATCAGGTTTAGAACAGATTTTTTTTTTCTTCCATCTAACGACTGCATCTCAGTGCTAGAGGCGTCACTACAGACCCTGGTTCGATTCCAGGCTGTATCAAAACCGGCCATGATTGGGAGTCCCATAGGGTGGCGCACAATTGGCCCAGCGTCGTCCGGTTTAGGGTTTGGTAGGCCGTCATTGTCAATAAGAATTTGTTCTCAACTGACTTGCCGAGTTAAATAAATATATTTTAGATTCAGGAAAAGCGTATGTTGGAATAGGAGTATTTAGTCTGTCCGTATAATCTTACTCATACTTTATTCTGTTCTGTACATATGGAATGTCAGTGACTGATGGTGATCATGATGTCTCTCTCCAGATGTGAATGACTGTGCCAACCAGCCGTGCCAAAACGGTGGCTCCTGTAGGGACCTGAATGGAGACTTCAACTGCCGCTGTCCGTCCCCATACGTGGGCAAGCACTGCCAACTGCGTGAGTCCCATTTCTTTCTCTCACACACACACACACACACACACACACACACACACACACTGGCTCTCTATTAGCTGTAATCTGCCATGTTATTTTTAAGTGCAATAAAATGCATTAGCCTGAATGTGATTAAGTACGTTACATTAATGGAATAATGTAATTTGGGGGACCGTCCAAAGCTGGCCCAGGTTTTTTTTATTAAGTTAAATTGATGTTCTTAAGGAAAAGAGTTGGTATGCTTTTAGATAGATGGTGAATATTTTTGTCTGTGAGCCTGAATCATGGCTGTGTAAGACAGCGGTAGGAGCTGCTGTAGTTCAGTCAGTGGACAACACATGGGTTGGAAGCCGTCTCCCAGATTTTATGGGGCGTGTATGTGTCCATACTGTATGAAATAATAAACCAGACTATCTTAACCCCATGTTACCTTTTAGTTTCTCTTTCTATTGCATCTGAGTGCATCTGTCTTGTCTGTATGTGTGTTTTTCTGACGTCTGTCTGTCTGTCTGTCCCTCAGGTTGTATCTCTCTGTTGGGAATGGAGGGCGGAGGCATTGCCGAGTCTCAGATCTCGGCCTCGTCGGTGCGCTACGGATTCCTGGGCCTGCAGCGCTGGGGGTCTGAGCTGGCACGCCTCAACAACAAGGGCCTGGTTAACGCCTGGACCTCAGCCTCCTATGACAGGAGCCCCTGGATAGAGGTCAGTACGGTACAACAGTCAGGCTCCAATACCACTGTCTGGATCGTGTTCTTTAAGCAGAAAAACTGAAGAAATCTGACTGAAACCAAGAGACTACCTGGTGTTGTCTCATGAGAGGCTTTTTCTCTGCTTTGCAAATCGAGATAATAATCTGGTGCAGTTCCTAATGAACATACCCTGCTAGACTAGATCAGGGTCATCTCGCTTATCTACTGATCTAGTCTAGCAGGGTATCTCCCTTATCTACTGATCTAGTCTAGCAGGGTAGCTCCCTTATCTACTGATCTAGTCTAGCAGGGTATCTCCATAGTAAAGTATCTCTCGCTTATCTACTGCTCTAGTCTAGCAGGGTATCTACTGATCTAGTCTAGCAGGGCAAGGGAGAGACTTTATGGAGGATAGGTCCAACATCATTATGGGGAATAGGTCAAAGCAATATATTGTGGCTGCCTACAAGGGAATAACTTTCACAGGTCTTTTTTTTTTCTCTTCTTCTTCATATCAGTGCAGATAAGACTGGGACATAATTCAATTCTGACAATGTAAAAGGTGTTTTATTCTCTGAGACTCATTGCATTGATGAATGTTTTTGGCGTTGACTTAGTCACATTTCTGGCCCTTTTTACCCAGATTGCACGCTGTCGTTCCCCTCCGTGTGCAGGGAAAGTTTCATGACTTTCTAGGATCAGTCATTCGAAACATTATCTTTGTTAATAATGTTGACTAGTATATGGTAGCACATCTGACAGTAAACCATGTTGACTAGTATATGGTAGCACATCTGACAGTAAACCATGTTGACTAGTATATGGTAGCACATCTGACAGTAAACCATGTTGACTAGTATATGGCAGCACATCTGACAGTAAACCATGTTGACTAGTATATGGCAGCACATCTGACAGTAAACCATGTTGACTAGTATATGGCAGCACATCTGACAGTAAACCATGTTGACTAGTATATGGCAGCACATCTGACTGTAAACCATGTTGACTAGTACAGTTGAAGTGGGAAGTTAACATACACCTTAGCCAAATACATTTAAACTCAGTTTTTCACAATTCCTGACATTTAATCCTAGCAAAAATTCCCTGTCTTAGGTCAGTTAGGATCACCACTTTATTTTAAGAATGTGAAATGTCAGAATAATAGCAGAGAGAATGATTTATTTCAGCTTTTATTTCTTTCATCACATTCCCAGTGGGTCAGAAGTTTATATACACTCAATTAGTATTTGGTAGCATTGGCTTTAAATTGTTTAACGGGTGAAACGTGTCGGGTAGCCTTCCACAAGCTTCCCACAATAAGTTGGGTGAATATTGGCCCATTTCTCCTGACAGAGCTGGTGTAACTGAGTCTGGTTTGTAGGCCTCCATGCTCACACACGCTTTTTCAGTTTTACCCACAGGTTTTCTATAGGATTGAGGTCAGGGCTTTGTGATGGCCACTCCAGTACCTTGACTTTGTTGTCCTTAAGCCATTTTGCCACAACTTTGGAGGTATGCCTGGGGTCATTGTCCATTTGGAAGACCCATTTGCGACCAAGCTTTAACTTCCTGACTGATGTCTTGAGATGTTGCGTCTATATATGCACATATTTTCCTGCCTCATGATGCCATCTATTTTGTGAAGTGTACCAGTCCTTCCTGCAGCAAAGCACCCCCACAACATGATGCTGCCTCCCCCGTGCTTCATGGTTGGGATGCTGTTCTTCGGCTTGCAAGCCTCCCCCTTTTTCCTCCAAACATAACGATGGTCATTATGGCCAAACAGTTCTATTTTTGTTTAATCAGACCAGAGGACATTTCTCCATGTGCAGTTGCAAACCGTAGTCTGGTTTTTTTATGGCGGTTTTGGAGCAGTGGCTTCTTCCTTGCTGAGCGGCCTTTCAGGTTATGACGATATAGGACTTGCTTTACTGTGGATATAGATACTTTTGTACCTGTTTCTTCCAGCATCTTCACAAGGTCTTTTGCTGCTGTTCTAGGATTGATTTTCACTTTTTGCACCAAAGTACATTCATCTCTAGGAGACAGAACGCGCCTCCTTCCTGAGCGGTATGACGGCTAAGTGGTCCCATGGTGTTTATACTTGCGTACTATTGTTTGTACAGATGAATGTGGTACCTTCAGGCGTTTGGAAATTGCTCCCAAGGATGAACCAGACTTGTGGAGGTCTACAACTTTTTTTTGTGAGGTATTGGCTGATTTCTTTTGATTTTCCCATGATGTCAAGCAAAGAGGCACTGAGTTTGAAGGTAGGCCTTGAAATACAGCCACAGGTTCACCTCCAATTGACTCAAATGATGTCAATTAGCCTGTCAGAAGCTTCTAAAGCCATGATGTCATTTTCTGGAATTTCCCAAGCTGTTTAAAGAAACAGTCAACTTAGTGTATGTAAACTTCTGACCCACTGGAATTGTGATACAGTGAATTATAAGTGAAATAATCTGTCTGTAAACTTTTGTTGGAAAAATTACTTGTCATGCACAAAGTAGATGTCCTAACCGACTTGCCAAAACTATAGTTTGTTAACAAGAAATTTGTGGAGTGGTTGAAAAACAAGTTTTAATGACTCCAACTTAAGTGTATGTAAACTTCCGACTTCAACTGTATATAGTGATCTGACAGTGAAACATGTTGACTAGTATATAGTGATCTGACAGTGAACCATGTTGACTAGTATATAGTGATCTGACAGTGAACCATGTTGACTAGTGTATATAGTGATCTGACAGTGAACCATGTTGACTAGTATATAGTGATCTGACAGTGAACCATGTTGACTAGTGTGTATATAGTGATCTGACAGTGAACCATGTTGACTAGTGTGTGTGTGTATATAGTGATCTGACAGTGAACCATGTTGACTAGTGTGTGTGTATATAGTGATCTGACAGTGAACCATGTTGACTAGTATATAGTGATCTGACAGTGAACCATGTTGACTAGTATATAGTGATTTGACAGTGAACCATGTTGACTAGTATATAGTGATCTGACAGTGAACCATGTGTGTTTGTCCCTTGTGCAGATTAACATGCAGAGGAAGATGCGTTTCACGGGCATCGTGACGCAGGGCGCCAGCCGCATGGGGTCAGCAGAGTTCATCAAGGCCTTTAAAGTGGCGTCCAGTCTGGACGGGAGAACCTACACTATGTACCGCCTGGACAGACAGACAAAGGACACTGTGAGTGAAAACACACACTCACATCTTCTGATGTGTACACACACACACTATGGCAGATTTCTGCATTTGCACGTTCTACATTTAGTGCATGTTTTGAGTGTTCTATTTAGGGTCTAGAGCAGGGGTCTTGAACTCTGACCCTACGAGGTCCGGAGCCTCCTGGGTTTCTGTTCTGCCTGATTATTAATTTCACCCACCTGGTGTCCCAGGTCTAAGTCAGTCCCTGATTAGAGGGGGAACAGTGAAAATACGTAGTGGAACTGGCTTCGACATCCATGATTTGAGTTTGATGGGAGTAGGTTATACATTCTATTCAGGAAATGGGGTGCCATTTCCCTGGATATGAATGAAAGGCATAGATTTGTTTGGGTTGGTGAACTCTGCCTTTTACAGTGTCACGCCGGGGCCACCCGTATGAAAAATGTATGCACGCATGACTAAGTCACGCGAGATCAAATATCATATTCTTCATTTCTTTTACTTCTCCAGGTGTTTGTGGGGAACGTGGACAACGACAGCACCAAGACCAACCTGTTTGACCCTCCAATCATCAGCCAGTACTTCCGCATCATCCCCGTGGTCTGTCGCAAGGCCTGCACCCTGCGCATTGAGCTGGTGGGCTGTGAGCTCAATGGTAAACACAGAGACGTGCATGCTTACTTACACACAGACGCACGCGCACACACACACTCTCAGACGCATGCGGACACCGATAACAATGTCAACAAACTCAAACTGAATGGGGTTTGGTTTCAGTGTGTCGGATGGTTCTATGGTACAGATGGTTTTGAGTTTTACCAGAAGGTTTTTGGTTGACGGCTGACTGAAATGATACTGTGGGAAATAAGTCTGATCCAGTCTGACTCAGTACCTGTCCAGATACTGATACATACTGCCCAGTTTGCATGAGTTCTGTCTGGTTGAAAAACTAAAATCATCTAAAAAGTGATTTATCAACAACATATGGACATTTTTACAGTGGAAACATTGGCAATGACATCTATCGTGTAAATACATCAGTTTTTTTGGGGGGGGGGGGATTGTAACCAAGTCATCACAACCTTGTATCTGCGCTAGTAGAACTAGCAAGATATTTTGGACTGCCTTTATGTCCTCTGCTGCATTTATCCTGATGCCATGGGTCGTCTGGCTTGGTTGTATCCTGATGCCATGGGTTATCTGGCTTGGTTGTATCATGATGCCATGGGTCGTCTGGCTTGGTTGTATCCTGATGCCATGGGTCGTCTGGCTTGGTTGTATCCTGATGCCATGGGTCGTCTGGCTTGGTTGTATCCTGATGGCTTGGTTGTATCCTGATGGCTTGGTTGTATCCTGATGGCTTGGTTGTATCCTGATGGCTTGGTTGTATCCTGATGGCTTGGTTGTATCCTGATGCCATGGGTCGTCTGGCTTGGTTTAATTTACTGAGGGGGGGAAAAAGTGTTGGTTTTAAGTGGTCAGAAATGTCCATCTTTGACTCTGTCAAAGCATGCTATGCAGTTTCTTCTTGGTTATGTTTCCACGTGTACCTCGTACTACACTCACCACCACACACATGCACGCTACAAACAACATCCTGCAACACACACTGACGAAGTGTACGACTCACTGTCTCAGTCCAACGAACCTACATGCTCCACTAGTTGGCTGCCGTATGTTGTCTCTCTACTCTACTCTAGCATTTTCCAAACTCTGTCCTGGGGATTCCAAGGTGTGCACATTTCTTTCCCCCCCCTAGCACGACACAGCTAAATCAAATAACCAACTCGTCATCAAGCTTTGATTATTTGAAACGGCTGTGTATTTCTAGGGCCAAAAACCAAAAGGTGCACCGCTTAGGGTCACCAGGACCGAGTTCAGGAAACCCTTCATCAAAGTCATAACATGGGCTGTACAAAGTTCGGCCAACTCGGTTTGAAAATGTAGCATTTTAAATGACCGCCAAAAAGCTCCCTAGACAATTTTATTCTATCATCAGAGAGCCAATGAGGAGGATAAGTTGGGCAAACTCTGTGTCCCGTTTGGCTATGTGCTCTCACTACTCCGTCCACCTCACCACAACTCTGGTCGTTACTGGCTGTCGTCATCCATGTGCTTTCAGTGTGCTGTTCACCGGCTGGCTGGCTTGGGCCTTTCCTGTCCGTCTCTTGTCTATCATACTTCTCTCTCTCTCGCTCTCTCTTTCCCTCCCGTTGCTTGTCGGTCTCACTTCACAGTGTATTCAAACACGGCAGGTTGCTCCGAGCCCCTGGGCATGAAGTCGCGCCTGCTCGCCGACCGGCAGATCTCGGCCTCCAGCGTCTACCGCACCTGGGGCATTGAGGCATTCGCCTGGCAGCCACACTACGCTCGGCTGGACAAGCAGGGCAAGACCAACGCCTGGACGGCGGACACCACCAAACGCTCTGAGTGGCTGCAGGTAACTGCAGGGGGTTCAGAGGGGATTTTGGGAAGTGATGTGGGTGGTGTGGTCACTTAGTGGGCAGCAGATATCCTAGAGGTTATAGCATTGGGCCAGTTTGCTGGTTCGAATACCCGAGCCAACAATGTGAAACATCTGTCGTTGAGCCCCTTGAGCAAGGCACTTAACCCTTATTTACTCCAGAGGTGTCGTACTCCTGTGTGTCACCCTGTAAAACAACACATTTCACTGCACTTATCTGGTGTGTGTGACAATAACACTTATATTTCTATTTTGGGGGGGAGGGGGGGGCTATAGTTCAGGGTGATTTGTGTTGGTGAGAGAGAATCTTCCCAAACTTTCCCTGTTTACTTTAACAACAAATTACTGACAATTTTTGAATTTGATTTATCTAGGTTAGCCCTTCGTAAACATTCTCTCTCACTGTTTACCAACAAATTACTGACAATTAGTTTTGAACTTGATTTCTCTAGGTTAGCCCAAGATGCTTATTTTTCATGGTGGAAGTGTGGTGGGTAGACCTGGATTCCTGCTTGTTCTCACACGTTCTCCTTCTGTAACAGGTAGACCTGGATTCCTGCTTGTTCTCACACGTTCTCCTTCTGTAACAGGTAGACCTGGATTCCTGCTTGTTCTCACACGTTCTCCTTCTGTAACAGGTAGACCTGGATTCCTGCTTGTTCTCACACGTTCTCCTTCTGTAACAGGTAGACCTGGATTCCTGCTTGTTCTCACACGTTCTCCTTCTGTAACAGGTAGACCTGGATTCCTGCTTGTTCTCACACGTTCTCCTTCTGTAACAGGTAGACCTGGATTCCTGCTTGTTCTCACACGTTCTCCTTCTGTAACAGGTAGACCTGGATTCCTGCTTGTTCTCACACGTTCTCCTTCTGTAACAGGTAGACCTGGATTCCTGCTTGTTCTTACACGTTCTCCTTCTGTAACAGGTAGACCTGGATTCCTGCTTGTTCTCACACGTTCTGCTTCTGTAACAGGTAGACCTGGATTCCTGCTTGTTCTCACACGTTCTGCTTCTGTAACAGGTAGACCTGGAGTCCTGCTTGTTCTCCTTCTGTGACAGGTAGACCTGGAGTCCTGCTTGTTCTCCTTCTGTGACAGGTAGACCTGGAGTCCTGCTTGTTCTCCTTCTGTGACAGGTAGACCTGGAGTCCTGCTTGTTCTCCTTCTGTGACAGGTAGACCTGGAGTCCTGCTTGTTCTCCTTCTGTGACAGGTAGACCTGGAGTCCTGCTTGTTCTCCTTCTGTGACAGGTAGACCTGGAGTCCTGCTTGTTCTCCTTCTGTAACAGGTAGACCTGGAGTCCTGCTTGTTCTCCTTCTGTAACAGGTAGACCTGGAGTCCTGCTTGTTCTCACACGTTCTCCTTCTGTAACAGGTAGACCTGGAGTCCCCTAAGAAAATCACAGGTATCGTCACCCAGGGGGCCAAGGACTTTGGGGCGGTCCAGTTTGTCTCTGCCTTCAAGGTGTCCTACAGTGACGATGGGCAGTTCTGGAGCACAGTCAAGGATGATGTCACCAGCACAGACAAGGTCAGTTTTTTTGCATCTTGACATCCAAAGAAGTGAGCCCAACATGAATTTACCCAATGTGTGGCTGTGTAGGAATATGGACCAATTAAAGTACTTCTTGGTTTTGTTGTTGATATTCACACAATAAACAGAACCTCAAACAACAGTTGCCGTGAGATACAGACACTTCAACATATGTCATAGATTTAATGATGTTCTATAGATTCTGTGATGGATGTTCAGTCTAGCTAGCTAACTAACTAAGTAGCTAGCTAAGTAGCTAATTAACTAACTCCCATCTGTCTCTGTGCGTGTAATTCGACTCTCCAACCTCCAGATCTTCCCCGGCAACAGCGATAACAACGTCCACAAGAAGAACCTGTTCGAGCCGCCGTTTTATGCCCGATTCGTCCGCGTCCTGCCGTGGGCGTGGCACGGGCGCATCACCTTGCGAATGGAGCTGCTGGGCTGCGACGAGTAGCCCCGCCCAAGCCCCCCCCACCCCTCTTCCTTTTTCCCAAAACCTCCTGAGCCGCACCTGCACTGCCTTGCTCAGATCTGTAGAGGGCAGCAAAACACCACGCCACCAACACAACCCTGCCCCGACTGAGGAGGTACAAAACCACCTAATGGTTACTGCTAGAATTGGGTAATCTGATCCTAGATCTGTGCTTAAGGTCAACTTGTACCATCGAGCACACCGACTACTGCTGTGTCAGCCGGAACTGCATGGACTCTGAAACTGTCCTTCCTAGATCGGGCCTTTGTTGTGTTCAGAGTTTCAGAGTAGGAGTGCTGATCTTATTCATTATTATGATTTAGCACTGCTACTGTATACGGGCCGAAGGCTGAACCTGAAACCCATTGACGATGTACAATAATAGCTCATTTAGCTGAGATGTTTTTCCCAATAGAGGGTTTTCACCTGACCGTCCTGAAGTGAGTAGTAGCATTATCCAACACACTCGTGTGTAGTGTTAGCTTCCAAGCTGTGACTCTGCAGTGCTTTGGAAGATGTTTTTGCACAACTTTTTTGTTGTTTGTGTTTGCTTAATGAAGACTTAATGTAACCATAGACTTGATGCGAATTGTTTTTATTTTTTTTAAAGAAATGTATACCAAATGTATTTTGCTTTGTTGCCATGTGTATAGTCTTAGTTAACTAGTCCTAAATGCATTATGGTTCATTATTATTCACGTTTTTACTAAATTAACATTTTCATGTAAGTATACTGAACAAAAATATAAACGCAACGTGCAACAATTTCTAAGATTTTAATGAGGAAATCACTCATCTATGGATTTCACATGTCTGGCAGTACAGATATTTTATCTGTTGGTCACAGATACCTTAAACATAAAATGGGCCTCAGCATCTCGTCACGGTATTTTTTGTGCATTCAAATTGCCATCGATAAAATGAAATTGTGTTCGTTCTCCGTAGCTTATGCCTGCCCATACCGTAACCCCACCTCTACCATGGGGCACTCTGTTCACAATGTTGACATCAGTAAACCGCTCGCCCACACGACGCCATACACATGGTCTGCGGTTGTGAGGCCGGTTGGATGTACTGGCAAACTCTATAAAATTATGTTGGAGGCGGCTTATGGTAGATCATTTAAATGTTAATTTATCTGGCAACACCTCTGGTGGGCATTCCTGCATGCAGCTTGCCAATTGCACGCTCCCTCAGAACTTGAGACATCCGTGGCATTGTGTTGTGTGACAAAACTGCATATTTTAGAGGGGCCTTTTATTGTCCCCAGCACAAGGTCCACATGTGTAAGGATCATGCTGTTTAATCAGCTTCTTGATATGCCACTCCTGTCAGGTGGATGGATTATCACTAACGGGGATGTAAAGACATTTGTGCTCAAAATGTTAAAGAAATAAGCTTTTTAAGCGTATGGAAAATTTCTGGGATCTGTTATTTCAGTTCATGAAACATGGGACCAACACTTTACATGTTGCCTTTTATATTTTTGTTCAGCGTAGTAGCAGACATAACATTTAGAAAGCATAGACTCTTGTTCTGTAATCTTGTGACATTCCAAAACCCCAAAGTCGTTGAATTGTATTTTAGTTGATTATTTTTTGCCAAAGAGAATCTAAAAGTGCAGAAATACTACCTTACAGTATGTGGTGTTATAATACACCACGTACTTTAGTTATAACTCAATGTACTTTGATTGTGATGTCTGTCCTATAAGAATTGTTTTATCACAACTCGCAGTGCATAATCAATGTAATGCATTTATTACTAATTGAGAAATATTATAAAGTAAAAAAAAAAAAAAAAAAAAAAGAAAATATTGAGTTAGCAAGTTCATGACGCTGCCGAATGTCTTTCTCAGGTCAAGGCAGATCCATTCTAGCCTGATCCCAGATCTGTTTGTGCTGTCTTGCTAAACACAACCATAAGAGTTGTCAAGACAGCACAACTGATCTGGGACAAGGTAAATCTATTCATTTTGTATGTGCTACTGATGTCGTTATAACACTCCATGATACACAGCTCCACTCAATACCACTCAGCCATGTTTTCATTTTTATTTTTTTTATTTTATGATATTGTTTTTTTTTTTTTGTATTATATTTTTTAAGGCACTTTCAGAGTCAGTTTGATTATTCTTTGCTGAGGTGTGGAAAATTGTGAAACCCAAAGTTTTCTACATTGAAGAAATACAGTATACATATTGACCCTACATGTAGATTGAGTGTTGAAAAACAAAGATTTGTAATACTAGGCATCTGTCGTTTCACTGCATAGGAGAACGTTATATATGGCTTCCATAAGTTATCAGGAAGCAATATAGATTTCTCTGTAGATTTCTGACCAGCAATAGCAGCCAAAAACCGCATGTCCATCAGTTTTATTTCTGAGCTGGTTATCCTACCTAGTGTAAATACTTGTTGTTATAAATTGTTCCTAGAAGATGGAATGTTTTGCAGCAGACTAATCAAATGCCATCCATTTCTCACGAGGGCCAAAATGATGCGTAGAAATCGAAGGCTGTGGCCACGCTGATAAGATAGAAAATGAAAAAATGTCATTAAAACAGATTTATACGGTTGCGCTGAACGTATGACATGACCGGCATATTGCTACTAGGTCATAGCTAACATTGTAAAGATCCCTCTTAAATTATGGGCTTGTGCAATAAGTTATTAGTTTTGATATGAATGAATCTGAATCAAACACAAACAGCTGGAAACATGTGGGCGATAGATATACACGCGGACAGCGACGCATTTTCAAGGCTATGGATGGATGGTAGTGTTAAACACTGTCCAAATATTTATGATCTTTTGCAGACTGTTTCAAAACAGTTATCTGATGTCTGCATGCATTGTATTGACTATGATTTCTCAGTTCCAACAGAGAAGTTTTGATTTATATTGTTTTTTCTGTACACTTTAAAAAGAAAATAATCGTTCTTCAGACTAGTTATTTCCGGTTCTTTCATTCCACAATGTCCTGGTTTTATGAGTCATGAAAAAATTGATGTGTTTCTATGCAATATTATTAGTTACACATACTTTACATCTTACAGTATTCTGACTGGATCTGATTCATTTTGTTCATGTTTGTGTTAAGAGAATTCCCTTATGTTTGGCCTTTTGTAACTCTCAAGACATAAATAATAAAGGACTTAAATGCAGATAGCTTGTATATCATACAGTAAATGAACTGGTTTAAATGTCAGACTTTCTCCATTTCACCTGTATTGGGTTAAAGGTGCAATCTGGGATATTTGCTGCTATTTTTGGTCAATCCTCATGGGTAGAAACACAAATCCCATTTTGTAGATTTAACCCTACAGTAACCTGAATCCATTAGACCTGAATCCATTTCAGACATTTTCATTTCAAAAGGAGAAGATTAAAAGGGCTGAAATCTTTGGGTCAATCTGCCTGTTTAGCATTTTTTTTTACGCCCTGAAGGCTAATCTCTCCCTCCTATATGACGGCGTTATCTAAGTCATTACCCACAGCACCTTTCAAAAACCTTCCAATGTTGTCCTCTGTAGAATCCTTTAGTCTGGATGGACACACATTGACTATAATACAGTGAGATTCACACCACTATCCCCATCCAGGATAGTTTCATGGCAATATCACAGCTGTGATTCCATAAACGCCTCTTATTCCAAGATGCTCAAATTGTAGCATTTATTGTCCTGTTTAACCTTTTTAATTAAAAAAAAATGACTTATTTTATAAGGGATATTTTTGATTGGTTGCTTTAAATGTAACACAATTGGTAACTACACGGTACCAAATGGTATGTAATGGCGCTTGTTTAAATGAACCCCAAAGAAATGAGTAATTATTAGGTAATTAACATGTAATTACCATTCACCCAACTAACTGGAGTAAATACAGGGTAAATGAAACACTGTGGTGGTTGTGGAGTCCGTTTTCAGCTGTGTTGAGAGAAGGTCTAATGACTTCTCTCTTGGCCTCCAGCCCTCCACCACACCTCTTCTAAACTTGTGATTCACGTCTTCCTCGCCTTAATTGTGCCTATGGCTGTCTCTGTGTTTACAGCCCGGACTACAAAGTGATATCACATGGATGGAGCCACCAGATAAAGGAAGACTGTGGGTGTGGTGTTTTGATCTTGTCTAAAAGTGTGCCCGTCAACTTTGCCTGCACTATTTGGGCTAAAGGTTGTCAGGTTGGTGTCTTTGTGTACTCATAGGCTCAGTTTCCATTTGCCTTTAAAAATTCATCCTTACCTCCTCACCTCCGCTGCTCTAATCTGATAGAAGTGACCAGGTGATAGCCAGCCTAATGATTTAAGCTTCCGTCGTACGGTTTTCATCTGTCAAGTCTCCAATCAAAACAGATGAAGGGGAGGAGAGGACGGAGTTTTAAAAACGATGGAGACCGATCCCTAATAGAGCACCCCCAGGGGTCTCTTCAGGAGGATGTCGTTTGAATATTCAGAGAGAAATCTATTGTGTAGAACACATCTGAATGTCTGTCAGATGGGAAATCCACGTCCTCTCTATTCATTCTATTTGCAACATTTAGAATGTCTCACATCAATGACTACACCCCTGGGGCGAGAGGTTCTTACCTTCCCGGCCCCAGAAGTTTGCCAGGTCCTAATTTGGTAAATACAGCCCCTCCACCAAGAGGTTTTACTGTACTACCTGGTGCCCCAGCCATACGCCAAGAGGTTTTACTGTACTACCTGGTGCCCCAGCCATACGCCAAGAGGTTTTACTACCTGGTGCCCAAGTGTGAGGCTGGAGAGAGAGTGAGGAATGCAGGGCCAAAGAATGGCAGGAAGAGTGAGGGGTGGAATGGGGGGGGCTCTTCAGGAAGGAATTTCTCCTGGAAAAACAGCTATTTCTGACCACTTCTGCCACCAAATAACTTTTTTTTTTGTCTCTCGAAGAATGATCCTGGAGTCATTTTTGGCAGTTGTTATATACAGTCATTTTTTTTCCCGGTAGAGGGTTTAATAATTATTTTTTAAACTGCTGATTTGAGTGGATATTTTTGTACCGTCTGATTATCATATTTGTGATATTAAACTGATTTACTCTACTGAAGGATATGGCTATATAGCATTGGATGCTTCTGAGGGGAGGACGGCTCATAATGACTTGAACGGCCAAACGGAACGCCATCCAATACATGGAAACCATGTATTTGATACTATTTCCTCTATTCCGCTCCAGCCATTACCACGAGCCCGTCCTCCCCAATTAAAATGCCACCAACCTCCTGTGTAGTTGCGTGTATAACTTCATGTTGTAATCATCCATAACCATGTATAACAGTGCAAGTCACCCTCAAATATGTGAGGAAAGCAAGGAAAGTAGGTCACAAGTAAGGTTTTCAGTTCTGAGGAGCTAAAGGTGTATCTGATTATGTGGTGTTATTGCTAAAGACTTTACCCTTGATAGAAATAACTCATTCTATTCTCTATAGTTTAGGTCGACCTGGAAGAAATCCAGCTCCTTCGTCTTTATCTTCACGTCTTTTATGCGTTTTTAATATTGGCTTTCTCACCGTTGCCGTCCCATGTCGCTATCAGCCTTCAAACTCAAACCCTCGAACTCAACACTCACATCCTTTTGTGACCAACCCTGCCGTCTGAGTGTCTCCTCTTAGTGTCAACAAATGTGACAGCAGAGCTACTTATGTCATTGTCAAACCACACATTTGGGCTCTGTGTGTGTGTGCGTGCGTACGTCTTTGTGACTGCCTGTATGTGTCATCTCATCCAACACAAACTGGCTTTGCTGTTGACGGTATAGATTATACCCCTGGATCCAGTCACCCCCTGCAGTTCACAGGGACCTGGTATTCAGAGCCCCAGGCATAGGCTTTCATCTGGGCTTTGAGAATAGCAGCGACTAGGGCTCTTCAAACGCAGCAGTAATGGCTGTGTCAGTGAGAAGGTGAAAGGGTGTCTCCCAGGCAAGCACAGAGGGGGATGGTTGTAAGGGTGTCTCCCAGGCAAGCACAGAGGGGGATGGTTGTGGGTTGTAAGGGTGTCTCCCAGGCAAGCACAGAGGGGGATGGTTGTAAGGGTGTCTCCCAGGCAAGCACAGAGGGGGATGGTTGTGGGTTGTAAGGGTGTCTCCCAGGCAAGCACAGAGGGGGATGGTTGTAAGGGTGTCTCCCAGGCAAGCACAGAGGGGGATGGTTGTGGGTTGTAAGGGTGTCTCCCAGGCAAGCACAGAGGGGGATGGTTGTGGGTTGTAAGGGTGTCTCCCAGGCAAGCACAGAGGGGGATGGTTGTGGGTTGTAAGGGTGTCTCCCAGGCAAGCACAGAGGGGGATGGTTGTGGGTTGTAAGGGTGTCTCCCAGGCAAGCACAGAGGGGGATGGTTGTGGGTTGTAAGGGTGTCTCCCAGGCAAGCACAGAGGGGGATGGTTGTGGGTTGTAAGGGTGTCTCCCAGGCAAGCACAGAGGGGGATGGTTGTGGGTTGTAAGGGTGTCTCCCAGGCAAGCACAGAGGGGGATGGTTGTGGGTTGTAAGGGTGTCTCCCAGGCAAGCACAGAGGGGGATGGTTGTGGGTTGTAAGGGTGTCTCCCAGGCAAGCACAGAGGGGGATGGTTGTGGGTTGTAAGGGTGTCTCCCAGGCAAGCACAGAGGGGGATGGTTGTGGGTTGTAAGGGTGTCTCCCAGGCAAGCACAGAGGGGGATGGTTGTGGGTTGTAAGGGTGTCTCCCAGGCAAGCACAGAGGGGGATGGTTGTGGGTTGTAAGGGTGTCTCCCAGGCAAGCACAGAGGGGGATGGTTGTGGGTTGTAAGGGTGTCTCCCAGGCAAGCACAGAGGGGGATGGTTGTGGGTTGTAAGGGTGTCTCCCAGGCAAGCACAGAGGGGGATGGTTGTGGGTTGTAAGGGGGGGGGGGGCAGTCTAGGATGGGTTGTGTTTGTGTGTGCATGTCTCTGCGTGTGTGTGTGTGTGTGTGTGCGCGCGCGCATGTCTATGTGTGTGGTGGGGGTCTAGGATGTAGATGGTCAGGGGTTTGTCTATAGGGATGGAGGGGGGGGGGGGGGGGGGGTTTGGTGGTAGTCTGACATCCTGTTGGTTTCAAAGGGCTCAGAGCAGCTTTTTCCTCCTGTATAGTGTTTCAGGCACCAGGAATTCTAAAATAACAGCTGAATGTAGACAGGGTTTTCTCCAGAGGGTGGCGTGTGTAGGGTATTGCGCTTGACTTTGTGTGTGTGTGTGTGTGTGTGTGCGTTCATACCTGCGTGCGTGCATTTGTTTTATAGGTTGAGGATGGTTTGAGGGCATACCCTCTAATTCCCTATGGGGCTTAGCATGTGAATCAAGTAGAGGGGGGGGACGACCCACATCGTCACAGTGATACATAGACTTCACTCAACTATTTCCAGAATCAACAAGTTCCAGAGGTCTCTGAACTGGAGGTATCTTTGTTTTCCACGGCGGCTGCTGTTATTTCAGGCCTTCACTGAAATGAGTCCTCGTGATACTGTTGTCAGTGTTATTCAAGGTTGAGGAAAAATGTGAATCAAGGAATATGCTTCATCACCCTTACCATTCCCAAAATACAGGATCGCTAACCACTTCAACATCAGGGAATACCCATGAACCAAAGCCTCATTGAGAGAACACGTGATGCAGATACTGTAGCTCATGTTATATTTGCGTAGGTCTAATATTTACTCTAATCTGGAAGTTAATTCATTTAGGAAATTTTTTTTTTTTATGAATAGGCATATAGTGTTTCAAAGTAATGAAACAAGGTTGGTTCATTTCAACAGATAAAATACTTAATATGAATATTCATGTACAGGCTCAGTCACCAGGAACATATCCTCATTGATGTTGCCCTGATGTTTTAAAATAAATATGGGAAAAGAAAGCAAGAATCAAAATTGCATAACAATGCAGCTGTAATGTAAGCTACTAAGTAAATATTATAAAGATCATTAAGTACATTTAATTGTTGTCGGTTTGTATCCGTATGACTGCAAACGCAATAGTAGGCAAAACGTCTTGCAGCTTTTATGGTCTTATGGGCGTTTTATTTTATTTTTACGATGAGGTCCCTTTCGTTCGTTTTCAAGAGGATTGCTCTGGATGACGTCAGATCTCTTATTCTCCCTAAAAATGGCAATGGGAAGAATTGGGACCAGGCGTGTAGCTGTCTCACAAAGACACATCAGGGGAACATGAACTGACACGACGTTACATCTGTAAGTAGTCTTATTTTTACGACTTTGGGATATTGGAATGTGCCCTGTGAATGGTTCGAGATAAAACGAAACTTAACTGTTTTTGAGTGATTCCAAATAGATAATTGAATAAAAATGACTTTGCCACCGACAACTTGAAAGTGATAAAACAATCAAAGTAACTGGACGATTAGAGCAGATTTGTTAGAGAGAATTAGACAACCATAGGCTACTGCACGGCCTAGTTTAATATTTACAACAACAAAAAATTATATTCTGACTGAACAATGGCCTGTATTTCGGTTCCTTTTCATTATAAGACCGTTTTTAATTCATAGCACTTGATTTGTCCTTTGGTTAAACTGTGCAAAATTACATTTTCTGAAAGCAAATACTTCAAAATAAAAGGACAATTTATTTCGTGGTTGCGTGACTTTTTTTGTCATGTGCTGTACTTATTCTGTTTTACCGCATCAATTTATTGTTTTGACATTTATTTGACACATTTATGATTTGTGAGTGATACTAGATGTATATTAAACCTTTTAATAGTAAATCGTTTTAACTTATACATTTTATTTAGTAAATATTATACTTTGTTGTTCTGAGTTATGAATGTCATAAACCTCCAAGTACAGATTAAAGTATATTTGACAAAGAGACCAAGAGTGCTTCGGCGACTCAATTTCACATAATTAATTTATAATATAATAAGGTTTCAGTGACCTCTACTGATGATTATATAAATTATTTTAACACAGTTGTTAAACTAATAACAGGTCACATCTAGTTTCATCAAAATAAATTTGAGATTAATTTACAACAGCATATACATCTCTGGGATATAATCAAATCTGCATTAAATCCCCTATGAATTAAGGAAATGTATACAAACTTTACAAAGGTGATTTGATAGGGAACAATTGAGTGGAATGACATATCATAAATGGTATTTTTGATGCCTGTATGACAAGAATCCCTCATAGAAGAAATCAGATCCGGTGTTCCGCGGTGAGGATGTTGACCCTACTCCGCCCCCTACTGGTCGTCTGGATGTACCTCCTCGTCTCCAGCCACGCCGCCACAAGATACAGCAACGGCTTTTTCTACCACGACATCATGAACGGCGATGGCAACGGAGAGAGTAGGTCCTACAGCCATAAATAAAGAGAGAACGTTGTTATACATTTTTCACACTACTGAGCCAAGCCGTGCAGCGCTGTACGGGGCTGGCCTGAATTAGCATCCACCAAAGTTGCTGAAACCCGAACAGAGAATGTGAGGGGGAAAAAATGATTAGCACAGTATGGTTTGGATTGGCGCTGTAGTGTGAACATGGTATAATGTTCTTGAGGGGGGGCCCCCATCCACATGTAATATCAAATGCCATTCCATTGTCAACGTCAGAAGAATGCGGGCAGTCTGACCTAACCCTGACCCTAAAGGTGTAGCAGACAGCACACAGTCTGGAGTGGTATTAACTTATACAATATTGGCTGCACAGTTTGTTGCAGTGCCTTCAGAAAGAAGATACATCTTTTGACTTTTTCCACATTTTGTTGTGTTACAGCCTGACATTAAAATGGATTAGATTGAGGTTTTGTTTCACTGGCCTACACACAATACCCTATAAGGGTCAAAGTCGAGTTATGTTTTTTTTTTTTTTTACAAATGTAATTAAAAATGTAAAGCTGATATGTCTTGAGTCAATAAGTATTCAACTCCTTTGTTATCACAAGCCTAAATAAGCCTAAATAAGTTTTGCTTAAGTTACATAAGTTGCATGGACTCTGTGTGCAGTAATAGTGTTTAACGTGATTTTTGAATGACTACTTCATCTCTGTAACCCACACACACAATTATCTGTAGTGGTTCCTCAGTCTTGTAATGAATTTCAAACACAGATTCAACCACAAAGACCAGGGGGTTTTCCGATGCCTCGCAAAGAAGGGCACCTATTGGTAGATGGGTAAAAAAATATCAGAAAAAGCAGACATTGAATATCCCTTTGTGCATGGTGAAGTTATTCATTACATGTTGGATGGTGTATTTAAACACCCAGTCACTACAAAGATACAGGCGTCCTTTCCAGCTCAGTTGCCGGAGAGGATGGAAACCACTTCACCATGAGGTTAATGGTGATTTTAAAACAGTTACAGAGTTTGATGGCTGTGATAGGAGAAAACAGAGGAAGGATCAACAACATGGTAGTTACTCCACAATACTAACCTAAATGACAGAGTGAAAAGAAGGAAGTCTGTACAAAATACAAATACTCCAAAACATGCATCATGTTTGCATTAAGGCACTAAAGTAAAACTGCAAAAAATGTGGCAAGGAAATTAACTTTATGTCCTGAAAACAAAATGTTATGTTTGGGGCAAATCCAACACAACACATCACTGAGTACCACTCTTCATATTTTCAAGCATGATGGTGGCTGCATCATGCAATGGGTATGCTTGTCATCAGCAAGGACTAGGGAGTTTTTTAGGATAAAAATAAATGGAACAGAGTTAAGCACAGGCAGAATCCTAGCGGAAAACCTGGTTCAGTCTGCTTTCCAACAGACACTGGGAGATGAATTCACCTTTCAGCAGGACAATAACCTAAAACACAAGGCCAAATATACACTGGAGTTATTACCAAGACAACAGTGAATGTTACTGAGTGGGCTAGTTACAGTTTTGACTTAAATCAGCTTGAAAATCTATCGCAAGACCAGAAAATGGCTGTGTAGCAATAATCATCAACCAACTTGACAGAGTTTGAAGAATTAAAAATATAATAATATGCAAATGTTGTACAATCCAGGTGTACAAATCTCCTAGAGACTTACCCAGAAATCCTGTAATCGCTGCCAAAGATGATTCTAGCATGTATTGACTAGGGGTGTGAGTACTTATGTAAAATTAGATATTTCTGCGTTTCTTTTTCAATAAATTAGCAAAAATGAAACATGTTTTCACTTTGTCATTATGGGATATTGTGTGTAGATGGGTGAGAGAGGGAAAACCCCCCGATGTAATCAATTTTTAATTCTGACTGCAACGTAACAAAATGTGAAATAAGTCAAGGGGTATGAATACTTACTGAAGGCACTGTATGTACATAAACCTGCACAACATTCACAAGGGCTCCATATAAGGTCTGGTAACCTGGTAACCTGGTAAGACCCAAATACTCTGGGGGCAGACCCAGGTGTATTTGGGGCTCTGGTCTAATCACATGGTCAGGAAAAATACTTGGTCCCTATACACTATCTACTATATGATATAACTCTTATCTATCCTGTTTCTACTGTATAACTTATCTATCCTGTTTCTACTGTATAACTCTTATCTATCCTGTGTCCTTGTCTCTACTGTGTCTTCTCCAGTCTATTTCAACGGGGTGCGTCTCCACGTGGAGTCCCCCCAGCCCTCGGTGTCGGCGGCCAGGGGTAGTAATGTTACCCTGCCCTGTCACTACCGCTACGAACCCGAGATCAACGGCCCCCGTCGGACCCGGGTCAAATGGTCTTGGCTGCCCACCAACGGCGCCAGCGAGACCACCCGTGAGACCGACGTGATGGTCGCCATGGGCAACCGTCACCGTAGCTACGGCAGCTTCCAGGGGAGGGTGCGCCTGCGTCGGGCTGCTCCAGGGGACATGTCGCTGGTGATCAAGGAGCTGCATCTGAACGACACGGGCCGCTACCGCTGTGAGGTCATCGACGGGCTGGAGGACGAAAGCGTGACAGTGGAGCTGGAGCTGCGAGGTGTGTGTGTGTGTGTGTGTGCGTGTCTAGACAGCCCCCTCAGCTCTGAACAGAACACAGTCCACTCCGTTCAATCTGTTTTTGAAATGACCTTGAACATATTGTCCTTACAAGTGTCTATACTGGCATTAGTCACTGCAAGGACAGTTGGTGGATTTAACCCCTATAGCAATTTAACCCCTATAGAACATTTCAAACTTTTTCCCCATTATAGGAGTGGTATTTCCCTACCACTCCCAGAAGGGCCGCTACCATTTCAACTTCCTGGGGGCCCAGCGTGCATGTGAGGAGCAGGATTCGACCCTGGCCACCTTCGACCAGCTCTTTGCCGCCTGGGAGGAGGGGCTCGACTGGTGCAACGCCGGCTGGTTGGCTGATGGGACGGCTCAGTACCCAATCACCACACCGCGGGAGCCCTGTGGGGGCGTGGACTTAGCCCCTGGTCTCCGTAGTTACGGACAACGCCACCGCCACCTCCACCACTTTGATGCCTTCTGTTTCTCAGCTGCCCCCAAGGGTCAGTGTGTGTGTGTGTATATGTCAACATTGGTCTCCAAAAACACATACAAAACACTTCAGCAAAATAAAAGTGTTACACGACAATTGAGAAATGTGAATGAATGGACATGAATGCAGTTATGTGGTCCCCTCCTTACACGTGTTTTAGTGGTCCCCTCCTTAAACATGTTTTAGTGGTCCCCTCCTTTAATGTGTTTTAGTGGTCCCCTCCTTAAACGTGTTTTAGTGGTCCCCTCCTTTAACGTGTTTTAGTGGTCCCCTCCTTTAACGTGTTTTAGTGGTCCCCTCCTTTAACGTGTTTTAGTGGTCCCCTCCTTTAACGTGTTTTAGTGGTCCCCTCCTTAAACATGTTTTAGTGGTCCCCTCCTTTAACGTGTTTTAGTGGTCCCCTCCTTTAACATGTTTTAGTGGTCCCCTCCTTTAACGTGTTTTAGTGGTCCCCTCCTTTAACGTGTTTTAGTGGTCCCCTCCTTAAACGTGTTTTAGTGGTCCCCTCCTTTAACGTGTTTTAGTGGTCCCCTCCTTAAACGTGTTTTAGTGGTCCCCTCCTTTAACGTGTTTTAGTGGTCCCCTCCTTAAACGTGTTTTAGTGGTCCCCTCCTTTAACGTGTTTTAGTGGTCCCCTCCTTACATGTTTAAATGGTCCCCTCCTTACACGTGTTTTAGTGGTCCCCTCCTTAAACGTGTTTTAAGCGGTCCTCTACTTAAACGTGTTTTAAGCGGTCCTCTACTTAAACGTGTTTTAAGCGTTCCTCTACTTAAACGTGTTTTAAGCGGTCCTCTACTTAAACGTGTTTTAAGCGTTCCTCTACTTAAACATGTTTTAGTGGTCCCCTCCTTACACGTGTTTTAAGCGGTCCTCTACTTACACATGCTTAGTACTACTATCTCCTGTTCTGTCTCTTCTGTCACAGGGACAGTATACTTCCTGAAACAACCCCAGAAGTTCAACTTCACCGAGGCGGTGGCGGCGTGCGTTGACGACGGCGGTCACATCGCCAAGGTGGGCCAACTCTACGCTGCCTGGAGGTTCATGGGATTGGACCTCTGCGACGCGGGCTGGTTGGCCGATGGGAGCGTCCGTTACCCCATCACCAAGGTCCACCCTAACTGCGGCCCATCAGAGCCAGGGGTACGTCATTTTGGATTCCCCCCTCAGCAGCAGAAATACAGTGTCTACTGCTACCGGTAAAGCCCCCCTCAACAAAAACCATCATTTATCAGTATGAAGCAGTCCTACAGTATGACAGATAGCCTATACTAGTCAACTTCTCTATTCACCACTGACCCACTGTCACACAACACTAGCCTGCATGCTACTTAGCATTAGCTAGTTCTGCTCTCACAGCGTCCGCTGTATAGTCATAGTGAACTGTCTTAATCTCCTTATATTGAACACACTATCAGTCATTCTCCCCGCTGAGACTCCAACCAGTACTGATACACATACTGTATACTGGCTATTTAGGGTTGTGTTGTCAGGTTGGACTCACAGTAAACTCAGGGAAGGTGTTCAACCCACAGCATTGCCTTCGTGATGCTTTGCCAGTGATTTTGTTGTCCAACCAAGATCTTTCCCTTGGTGTTTTGTTGAACTGTGTATTGCTATCTCACTGTTCCTGAAGTCATTTCAGTTCAATGTATGTCATTCATAGTCTTAGGCACATTTCTGGATGATCCTCTTTATGTTAGAATATCTTTTCATGTCTTGTTTTTATAAGGGTTGGAATGGAATGATGAACTTAATGACGATGAATACTTTGTCTTTTTATACATTTACAATTTGTTTTCTAAAAACCCTGTTTTTGCTTTTGTCGTTATGAGGTTTTGTGTGTAGATTGATGAGGGGGAAAATAAGGAATATGTTTAACGTTGTAACGTAAAACAAAATGTGGAAAAAGTCAAGGTTTCTGAATACTTTGCGAATGCACTGTAGACTATGTCATGTTGGAAGGGGATTTGACAGCATGTTATGACCTTGTAGAGGAGCTCAGTGTTAAAAGGCTTCCATCTGTATCGTGCTACTTTAAATCAGGTTGTCTGACTTTAATTAAATCGTGCTACTTTAAATCAGGTTGTCTGACTTTATTTAAATCATGCTACTTTAAATCAGGTTGTATGACTTTAATTAAATCGTGCTACTTTAAATCAGGTTGTCTGACTTTATTTAAATCATGCTACTTTAAATCAGGTTGTATGACTTTAATTAAATCATGCTACTTTAAATCAGGTTGTATGACTTTAATTAAATCATGCTACTTTAAATCAGGTTGTATGACTTTAATTAAGTGTTCTACCAAATGAATAAAATAATGTCATTGGTCAAGTCTTTACTGAAGATTTTTTCTTAGTCGTCCATTACTGACACAAAACTGCTTTCAACATTTTAACAGACGTTGTAATCGCTGAAGTTGACCCAGACGCCATGTATAGAAACATATTAAACACTTCTGTGTGCCTGCTTTTAACATTTTATTTAATTAGGTCAATTATGCGCCGCCTTATGGGACTCCCAATCACGACCGGCTGTGATACTGCCTGGAATCGAACCAGGGTCTGTAGTGACACCTCTAGCACTGAGATGCAGTGTCGTAGACCGCTTTGCCACTCGGGAGCTAGGTCCTGTTCATTAGGTCACACAATGAAAAAACATTTTTTTTAAGCGCTTTGCAACGGGAAAATAAAAATGTGTGTTTATTGTCCAGGTAGTATCTCCCTGTTTCAGTTGCCTTTCCCCTTCTCTTCTGTATTGTGCCTTGAACACAACCCTGCTGAAAGCTAAAATAAATCCTCCTGCTGATTCATATAATCACCATTAGAGAGCGGTGGTGTCACAGGTGCGTTGTTGGGCACACAGTAGGGTACTTACTACCTGATGGCAGAGGGATCCTGGGAAAGAGAGGTGAAAGGGGTCATGCTGACCCATACAAACAGGGCACTGTGTGTGTGTGTGTGTGCGCACGCATGACCACTGTCTGGGAGTTGAGTTGAACTATAGCATTTTGAATGGAGGGAGAGAGAGTTGAACTATAGCATTTTGAATGGAGGGAGAGAGAGTTGAACTATAGCATTTTGAATGGAGGGAGAGAGAGTTGAACCATAGCATTTTGAATGGAGGGAGAGAGAGTTGAACTATAGCACTTTGAATGGAGGGAGAGAGAGTTGAACTATAGCATTTTGAATGAAGGGAGAGAGAGTTGAACAATAGCATTTTGAATGGAGGGAGAGAGAGTTGAACTATAGCACTTTGAATGGAGGGAGAGAGAGTTGAACTATAGCATTTTGAATGGAGGGAGAGAGAGTTGAACTATAGCACTTTGAATGGAGGGAGAGAGAGTTGAACTATAGCATTTTGAATGGAGGGAGAGAGAGTTGAACTATAGCACTTTGAATGGAGGGAGAGAGAGTTGAACTATAGCACTTTGAATGGAGGGAGAGAGAGTTGAACTATAGCACTTTGAATGGAGGGAGAGAGAGTTGAACTATAGCACTTTGAATGGAGGGAGAGAGAGTTGAACTATAGCACTTTGAATGGAGGGAGAGAGAGTTGAACTATAGCATTTTGAATGAAGGGAGAGAGAGTTGAACTATAGCATTTTGAATGAAGGGGGAGAGAGTTGAACCATAGCATTTTGAATGGAGGGAGAGAGAGTTGAACTATAGCATTTTGAATGAAGGGGGAGAGAGTTGAACTATAGCATTTTGAATGGAGGGAGAGAGAGTTGAACTATAGCATTTTGAATGGAGGGAGAGAGAGTTGAACAGAGTGAAAGGCAGTAGGAAGTACTACACCGGTAACCTCGCTCCCTCTCTTGAGTAGCAAACAGAGGTCCCTGTAATTGTGTGATTCCTGGGGCCTCAAAAAAGGCATGTTTTATTTACACCAGCTGCCAAAATATGAGTGGAACACAAACACACACACAAACATACACACACACCACACACACACCACACACACACCACACACACACACACACACACACACACACACACACACACACACACACACACACACACAGGCCATGCTTGTTTGGCGAGCCTGCAGGCGATGAAGGTATGCACTGTAGAGACCTAAGAGAGATATTGACTTGCTTCTTTTTTCACTTTGCGATTCCAGGAGGGGGTACAAATATACTCAATAGGGAGTTTGTACACACACTGTCAATGTTGCTAAATGTTGGATTAAGGTTGTTGATACCTGAACCCCTCGTCAATGTTGCTAAATGTTGGATTAAGGTTGTTGATACCTGGACCCCTCGTCAATGTTGCTAAATGTTGGATTAAGGTTTTTGATACCTGGACCCCTCGTCAATGTTGCTAGTTGTTGGATTAAGGTTTTTGATATCTGAACCACTCGTCAATGTTGCTAAGTGTTGGATTAAGGTTTTTGCAATATTGCCATATGATCTACCCAGTATAATACTGTGTAAAATGTAATAAATATAAAATACAATACCTAAAAGATAGCTTGGATTCATTCAATCACAATTGCAGGACATATACTTTCTTAATCTCTAGTATAACTACTGAGCAGACAAAGAGGCGTTCAGATTTTATTTGATATTTGTTGGCGTCAGAATCCGTCATCAGAACGTTGCCATACGCTGCGTGAAACTTTATCACATGTACGGTAGCTGTTGTTTGTGCTCAAACACTCATCAAACACACAAAGTTTATACTCACGTGCATGGACATTATGTCACACACACACACACACACACACACACACACACACACACACACTACACACACAATTATGTGATATTTGTGTCAGTCTTGTTTATTTTAAAGGTGTCGTTGGTGTACTGTAAGTGTGTGAGTGTGTGTGTGTGCGAGTGTGTGTGTGTGTGTGTGTGAGACTTCCCTCTATACCGAGACACCCATTAACCAGTCAACCATTCACCAGACGTTGACATCCCTTTGTAATGTGAGAGCGTTGTGTTGTTCTGTGAGTGTGTTTTGTTGAATGAGTCGGGTGGGAGGGGAGCTTGAGCGTAGGACCCTGCTCCCCAAACGGTGAACATGTCTCGGCCCAAAAGGATCCTCGTCAACCTATCACATCGTCTTACTCCTACTTCTCTTTTTGCCTTCACAGCTTGTTGTGCTACTGGTGTCAATTAATTTCCAAGTTCTCCAGTACCCCTCATAATTCCCTTCCTGAACACAAAAGGACTTGGGGTTGTTAATAAGATAATTCCCTTCCTGAACAAGATAATTCCCGTCTTGAACACAAAGGGACTTGGGGTTTTGAATAAGATAATTCCCTTCCTGAACACAAAGGGACTTCGGTTTATGAATAAGATAATTCCCTTCCTACACACAAAGGGACTTGGGGTTGTGAATAAGATAATTCCCTTCCTGAACACAAAGGGACTTAGGGTTATGAATAAAATAAATTGATGTTTATTTTCAATCTGATAGGACTCATGAATCATGAATCAGAAGCGTAGTTTGAGAGAATTCAGTGAGAAATAGACAAACAAACCCAGAATCTATCGGCAAATTAATTCACTAAGAGTAGCACTCAAGGATTGGCCCCAAAGTGACTGGTCGTCTGTGTACTAGCGGATGGATTGTAAGGTCACATGGCTTGTAGGACATTAGCCTCTTCCCACACTGCATGTGCTGCCGTCAACTCTTCTATTGCTGTCATTCCATACATAAATCCTCAGCTATAGTCTTACACCAGATAATGCAATTTTGTATAGAAATGGCGCCACCTGTGGGAATAAAATGCATTGTGTTCATGGCATTCTCACCTCTTGATTATTCTGAAGCATAGAGATGGAAAGAGAGCACACGTCCTATCTTAGCCACTGATCGCTTCTGTGACAGCATGGGCATCGATGATGAGAAATATTTCCTCTTCGTCATGCTAAAAAAGGCTTAGTTGGTGGTGTAAAGTACTTAAGTAAAATTACTTTAAAGTACTACTTAAGTCGTTTTTTGGTGTATCTGTACTTTACTATTTTTTACAACTTCTACTTTTACTTCACTACATCCCTAAAGAAAAGTATGTACTTTTTACTCCATAAATTGTCTCTGACACCCATTTTCCTTAAATTATTTATGCTTAGCAGGACAGGAAAATGGTCAAATTCACGCACTAAATCAAGAGAACATCCCTGGTCACCCCTACTGCCTCTTATCTGGCGGACTCACGAAACATGAATGCTTAATTTGTAAATTATGTCTGAGTGTTGGAGCATGCCCCTGGCTATCCTTAAAATAAAATAAAAACATGAAAATTGTGCCATCTGGTTTGCTTAATATAAGGAATTTGAAAGGATTTATACCTTTACGTTTGATACTTAAGTATATTTTAGCAATTGCATTTATTTTGATACTTAAGTATATTTAAAACCAAACACTTTTAGACTTTTACTCAAGTATTATTTTACTGGGTGACTTTCACTTTTACTTGAGTCATTTTCTATTAAGGTATCTTAACTTTTACTCAAGTAGGACAATTGGGCTTAATGAGCCCTCTATCTATCTCTATTTTGTGAATTCTTTGGGGGAAAATATCCATGATGACAGCACAATACTGTGCCATTATGATATAGAGCTGGAGGAACTCTGTTGGACATTCAGAAATAGGCAAATGTTGCTCTTCTTTACAGACAGGAGTTGTTCCCTATTTGGTCATAAGATCCAACACTAAGGGGAAAAAAGCTAATTAACAAACATTAACAACAACAGAAAAAATACCCTAATTATCATAAAAACGATATTTAACAATGTGCTTGACTTCAGAGTATCCAGCTGCAATCCCAAACACTTTTTTGCTCTGCCCAATGTCTCAATCAGACCTACACGAGTCTTCCCAAGGCACAGTGACACTCCGAGATCAACATTGTCAGTCGGACCAAAAAATCATGTCGAATGCGCTTTGGTGTTTATATATACACTACCGGTCAAACATTTTAGAACACCTACTCATTCAAGGGTTTTTCTTTATTTTGACTATTTTCTACGTTGTAGAATAATAGTGAAGAAATCAAAACTATGAAATAACACATATGGAATCATGTAGTAACAAAAAAGTGTTCAACAAATCAAAATATATTTTATATCTGCGATTCTTCAAATAGCCACCCTTTGCCTTGATGACAGCTTTGCACACTCTTGGCATTCTCTCAACCAGCTTCATGAGGTAGTCACCTGGAATTCATTTCAATTAACAGGTGTGCTTTGTTAAAAGTAAATTTGTGGAATTTCATTCCTTCTTAATGGGTTTGAGCCAATCAGTTGTGTTGTGACAAGGTAGGGGGGGGGGGGGTATACAGAAGATAGCCCTATTTGATAAAAGACCAAGTCCATATTATGGCAAGAACAGCTCAAATAAGCAAAGAGAAACAACAGTCCATCATTACTTTAAGACATGAAGGTCAGTCAATACGGACAATTTCAAGAACTTTGAAAGTTTCTTCAAGTGCAGTCGCAAAAACCATCAAGCGCTCTGATGAAAATGGCTCTAATGAGGACCGCCACAGGAAAGGAAGAGCCAGAGTTACCTCTGCTGCAGAGGATAAGTTCATTAGAGTTACCAGTCTCAGAAATTGCAGCCCAAATAAATGCTTCACATAGTTCAAGTAACAGACACATCTCAACATCAACTGTTCAGAGGAGACGTGTGAATCAGGCCTTCATGGTCGAATTGCTGCCAAGAAACCACTACTAAAGGACACCAATAAAGAGGAAGAGACTTGCTTGGGCCAAGAAACATGATGGACATTAGACCGGTGGAAATCTGTCCTTTGGTTTGATGAGTCCAAATTTGGGATTTTTGATTCCAATAGCCATGTCTTTGTGAGATGCAGAGTAAGTGAATGGATGATCTCCGCATATGTGGTTCCCACCGTGAAGCATGGAGGAGGAGGTGTGATGGTGTGGGGGTGCTTTGCTGGTGACACTGTCAGTGATTTATTTAGAATTCAAGGCACACTTAACCAGCATGGCTACCACAGCATTCTGCAGCGATACGCCATCCCATCTGGTTTGCCCTTAGTGGGACTATCATTTGTTTTTCAACAGGACAATGACCCAAAACACACCTCCAGGCTGTGTAAGGGCTATTTGACCAAGAAGGAGAGTGATGGAGTGCTGTATCAGATAACCTGGCCTCCACAATCACCCGAGCTCAACCCAGTTGAGATGGTTTGGGATGAGTTGGACCACAGAGTGAAGCAAAAACAGCCAACAAGTGCTCAGCATATGAACTCCTTCAAGACTGTTGGAAAAGCATTCCTCACGAAGCTGGTTAAGAGTGTGCACAGACGTCATCAAGGCAAAGGGTGGCTATTTGAAGAATCTAAAATATATTTTGATTTGTTTGACATTTTTTTGGTTACTACATGATTCCTTGTGCTATTTCATAGTTTTGATGTCTTCACTACTATTCTACAATGTAGAAAATAGTAAAAATAAAGAAAACCTTTGAATGAGTAGGTGTGTCCAAACTTTTGACTGGTACTATATATATATATATATATATATATATACACACACACGTGGCGGGAATCAGGGGTGGAAATGGTGGAATGAAATCATTTTGATATGTAAAAAATTAGCTTTAGGTGATTTCAAGGATTTTTTGGGTTCCCAAATTAACTTGTTTTCCATTTCCATCCCTGGTGGGAACGTTGTGTTTTTTTTTGGTCAGGCAAAATGGCGTTGAGTATCAACGTTTATCTACAAGAGTGCTCCATTTGGTTCTCTTTTAGTGTGTCCCTTCAGTCCTGCTTAGAGACGCTTCCTCCATGACTGACTGTTGGCTGCTTTAGACCGTCTCCTGATGGACCTCTTGTGTAGTCTGTTGCTGGGTGTGGCACCGGCTGAGGGAGAGAGAGGTGCATGTTGATGACATCATGAAAATATTGCTGAATAACCATAAAAGAGAAATGAATAAGGAAATTCCATAGTGCATGGGGTATTCAGTTTCTCACAACTCACCTACTTTACTGTAATGTTATTGACTTGTTTCCCTAGAGATGTTTGTAATTTCTCAGGATGTCTATATTTCTCACGCGTGTGAATGTTGTGTCTCCTGTGTTGTTACTCCGTTA
This sequence comes from Salmo trutta, assembly GCF_901001165.1. Taxonomy (NCBI): domain Eukaryota; kingdom Metazoa; phylum Chordata; class Actinopteri; order Salmoniformes; family Salmonidae; genus Salmo; species Salmo trutta. Next base: position 63,510,786 of record NC_042960.1, read on the forward strand.
GTATGTGTGATGTCATCTGCATGGTTATTAGACGCGGATCTCGGATGGAAGTGGACAAGACACCGGTGACATAACAAGGAGCAGGTCAGACTCACGTTCTATACACTCCACCTGGGGCTCCTCCCACCGCCCGTCGGGACGGCAGCGTACAACAGGCGGGTGGCGCTGTGTGAAGCCTGCGTCACACTGGTAGCGGACTATAGAGTTGACAGGGTAACGGTCTTTTCTGCTGCCCATCGGCCTGGCATTGGCCACCTCTGGGGGCGAGTGGCACATGACTGTGAAGAAAAGGGGAAACCATAAAAATTTGCCAAGATCCCTATCATGTGTTTCCTACAAATAGTCAGTGGGCCAACAATAAGGTTTAACACACAGTTTTAACACGTTTAAAGGTGCAATATGCAGAAATTGCTATGCCATTTCCTGGTTGCAATTTTACTTATGGTTCTCCTAATTTCAGTTTATATGACAAACAAGCAATGTATAGTGTAGAGAATCACTGTACCATCCAAACCGCTGTGAAATATATTTTCAGTAACAAAATATTGTATTTCCAACATTTTGAAGCTGGTGTACAAAACCAAAAGAAAAAGATGCAAAAACGAAACTTAAGAACGAGAAGCATAGAAATATAGCACATAGAACAGATCTACCGCTTCTTAGACTTATAATTTGGTTATATTGCAGCTATAACACTTCATTTAACACTTGATTAATCCTGATTGGTGCATAGTGATGACTAGCACCTGCGGACATCCCTATATTTAAAAAAAGCATCAAGGCTAGTGCTATTTCTCTGTCCTGTTGGCTCAGTGACTGACAGCTGACCCAATGAATGTGCTGTGCCCTCTGAACCTCAACCTCTAATCCCTGCTCCTACCAGGTCCACTCTTGCAGGTGAAGGGCAGGTGGTAGTTGCAGGGCACGTCGTTCCACTGGCCGTTCTCGTGCCAGATCATCACCACACAGTCCTCCCAAGAGTTAAAGTAGTTATCCGGCTGGTTGGGCCTCCAGTTCTCAAATTCCTGCATGTGAACACATCAAAATAGGACTGTTTGATTAGAAAGTAGGATCAAATGGAATTAACAAGTCAAATGCTAATTAAAATGCTTCTTCTTCTTGTTGTTCTTCTATTTCATTTGCAGAGAGCATTTCCCATTTCAATGCACATAAAATCAAAGTAAAGTAGGAGATAAGAGCAGCGTGATAACTGAACTGGACTAAAGAAAAACTTACCAATGGACTGCCATCTGTCCAGCGGAACTCATTCTGCACGTCCTTGTCATTGAGTCCAATCCACTGATAGTCCTGAGCGTTAGCTAGATGGAGAAGAGAGCAGTGAACTGTCATGTATGTATCAGATATGTTAATGTCTGTGCTTAAAATAACTGAAACACACACACACACACACACACACACACACACAGGACCGGCCCTAGCCTTTTGGGGGCCCTAATCGAGATTGGTAGGCAAAACATTTTAGTGGCCCATCTTGACGGAGGAGAGTTTTGACGTTTTTACGTACATTTCCAGCAATTCTACACATTTTGCTATGCATGAGCGTAGAGAAAATGTTGCAGTTTTGAAGACCCTTTTCTACAAATTTTGCCAAGATGTAGAGAGAACATTTTGCAATTGTATAACTAACTTCATGCAATTCGACACATTTTGCCATGACTTCCTGCAATTCTATACATTATGCCCTGACTTATGTCATGTTAATATGATATCTGAGTGAGAGTGACTAACAAAATCAATGGTGGTCCCCTGGAGGTCATGGCCCCTGGAGGTCAGGGCCCCTGGAGGTCAGGGCCCCTTGGCATGTGCCTTGCATGCCCGGTCGGTAGATTTTTCTAGACTAACTTACTAATGTTAAAATGTTAGCCAACATGGCTAATTGAGTGACTGACATAAGAGGGGAAACTGCTGAGGCACAAACACATTTCCACATTGTTGTATTCTACTATTCTAACTCTCAACAGTACCCCCCCCTGCACACATCCTATCTCTTTACTCACAGTTGACAAACTCCTGCTCCTGTTGGGAGGTGATGCTGACCAGGTGGGCGTTAAGCTCTTGGCAGCGCTGCTCAGCGTCAGGCCAGGTGTCTCTCTCAGCAAAGTGCAGGTAGCAGCTCCCCATGAATTCCACCCAGCCCTCGGCGCAGCCCTGCACTGCTGCACACACGGACAGAAAGATCGACGCATTAACAAATTGACTTTAGAATGTTCGATATTTGTTGATTTTCATACAACTCCCCTACCCCTCACCTCTAACGGTATACGTTGTGGGACATGGCAACTTTAATTTGCATGTAAACACTGAAAAAATAATAAGATTGAGATCATCTTTAATAGATATGTGGGCTTACAATCATGTCAATACATCTGTTAACACATGGCGGTGGCACTCACGTGTGCTGCAGTTTTCCTCTCTAGCGAATCCATGTGGGCATTGGCACAAAGCGACGCCATCCTCCACAGAGCAGGTGCCTGCTCCACACGGGTTAGGCTCACAAGGTTCAGTAGTAGCTAGAAAGAGGGCAAGGGTCAAACAATGAATGGGTTGATTTAGATAAATATGCTAATCACGGGGGATGTAGTTTACTAGCTGTTAGCATGAGGTGGATAAAGCAAAGTAAACAATGGCTTATAGCTAAGTAGTGTTATACAGCCACTGGCCAGTCAGTCTCAGCAGCCAGCCACTGTCACAGTATCCACAGAAAATGGTGCCCCTCCTTGGCCGGGCGGCACACGGCACTACTGGACTACGTCTCCTGCGTTTGACTCCTTTCCTCCTGCCTTAAGGAATCGTGACAGCCACTCTCCCTGTCTTCTTGTTAAAGGAGTTTACTGAGACACAGGATACAGCAGGTATCAACGGTACAATGAAATGCCTACCTGCAAGCTCTCCTCAACAATGCAGAATATATATTCATAATAAATAAATGTCAAATCAAAAAATAGAACAAGTAATGTAAAAGGACTATCATAGTAATAAGACTAATAACTGGTTGTGATAGAATATGTAGACTACATGATATATTATACACATTAGGACTGTGCTATTTCAGGTACCCTGAACAAAAATATAAACACATGTAAAGTGTTGGTCCCATGTTTCATGAACTGAAATTTTGTGCAGAAATTTGTTTACATCCCTGTTAGTGAGCATTTCTCCTTTGCCAAGATAATCCATCCACCTGACTGGTTGTGGCATATCAAGACGCTGATTCAACTGCACGATCATTACACATGTGCACCTTGTGCTGGGGACAATAAAAGGCCACTCTAAAATGTGCAGTTTTGTCACACAACACAATGTCACAGATGTCACAAGATTTGAGGGAGCATGCAGTTGGCATGCTGACTGCAGGAATGTCCACCAGAGCTATTGCCAGATGATTTCATGTTCATTTCTCTACCATAAACTGCCTCCAACATCGTTTTAGAGAATTTGGCAGTATGTGCAACCGGCCTCACAACCGGAGACCATGTGTCACCACTCCAGCTCAGGTCCTCCACATCCGGCTTCTTCAACTGCGGGATCGTCTGAGGAGGGGTGCTGAGGAGTATTTCTGTCTGTAATAAAGCCCTTTTGTGGGGAAAAACCTTTCTGATTGGCTTGGCCTGGCTCCCCAGTGGGTGGGCCTATGCCCTCCCAGGCCCACCCATGGCTGAGCCCCTGCCCAGTCATGTGAAATCCATAGATTAGGGCCTAATTCATTTATTTCAGTTGACTTCTTTCCTTATATGAACTGTAACTCAGTAAAGATTTTGTAATTGTTGCATGTCGCATTTATTTTTTTTAGTATACATGCTGTAACTACTGACCTATAGAACACCTCTAAAGTAAGATATGCCCAAGTGATAAAATATTGCTGTACTATCCCTTTAAGCAACATACCGTACACTGCAGCAGGCTCCTCCACCACAGCAGGGTTCACCATCGAGACGGCGGGTGCTGTCGTCATGCTAGGGAAGACTGCCGATGGTGCCGTGACATAGATTGTCTCCGTGGAACCTCCCAGCCCTTTCTGCTCTTGGCCTTCCTCCACCAGATCCAGGTCATCCCCTCTGTCTGTGTTTCCAAGACTGCCGATATTCTCTGGGTAAGTCATGGTTGAACCAGGCGGCAGCACCACAGACAGGCCCTCTGCAAATGGTGACTCCCCCAGGGAGAGCCCACTGGCCGAGGTGCTCCCTTCATGTTGGCTACTGCTGTCTCCACTGACCTCTACGTAACCCCGTCCTTGCTCTGGACGCTGCTCCCCTTGACGTGCCGTCACTTCCATCATCCCATCATCTGTCAGGAAGATGACCTCGTGGCCTGAATGGGATTTGTCCCTGCTGGATGGGAATCCAGAGCCACTGTGAAAACCGGAGGGGAAACCGCTTGGAAAACCAGTAGAGAAGGTCTGGTAGCCGGAGACTTCCTGCTCTCCCGTGGGCTGATCGGTCAGGTCGATGAGACCTGAATGCGTGAAAGATATGTCAGGACTTCCGGAACCAGAGGTGCTGGTAACATCCCCGCTGAAGAGGCCATACAATCCAGACATTCCTCCGGAGCCACTGATGTCCACACCTCCTTGTCCAAACTCCTGTCCGGTGGGCTGCCGTTTGGAGATGTCCACCATCTCTCCGTCCACAATGATGATGACAGAGTCCCCGCTACCACTCAGGTCCCCAGGTACTCCGCTGCCACTACCCGAGTGGGGAAGGACACTGGACGGTAGCCCACCACTGAACTCTCCCACCCCAGATCCACTATCCCCAGACCCACTGAACTCTCCCACCCCAGACCCACTATCCCCAGACCCACTATCCCCAGACCCACTGAACTCTCCCACCCCAGACCCACTATCCCCAGACCCACTGAACTCTCCCACCCCAGACCCACTATCCCCAGACCCACTGAACTCTCCCACCCCAGACCCACTATCCCCAGACCCACTGAACTCTCCCACCCCGGATCCACTATCCCCAGACCCACTGAACTCTCCCACCCCCACCCCGGATCCACTATCCCCAGACCCACTGAACTCTCCCACCCCCACCCCAGATCCACTATCCCCAGACCCGCTGAACTCTCCCACCCCAGATCCACTATCCCCAGACCCGCTGAACTCTCCCACCCCAGACCCACTATCCCCAGACCCGCTGAACTCTCCCACCCCGGATCCACTATCCCCAGACCCGCTGAACTCTCCCACCCCGGATCCACTATCCCCAGATCCACTGAACTCTCCCACCCCAGACCCACTGAACTCTCCCACCCCAGACCCACTGAACTCTCCCACCCCAGATCCACTATCCCCGGACCCGACTTTCGGGGGGTTGGTGACAGTGGTACTCCCCTCTCCCGCCTCCTGAGGATCTCCAGAGCCAGAGCCCTCTCCAGACAAGACGGGTCCACTGCCCTCGAAAGTGACTTGGAAGCCAGACCCTGAGCCCTCGCCGCTTGCCCTACCAGATGTGTATCCACTATGGCCAGGAGTTCCACTGCCACTACCACTGGATGAATGATCAGCTGAGGCTGAACCAGACACATCCACAGAGACAGGTGGCTCGATGGGGCTCACTGAGAAACCACAGAGGAAGAAGAACATGTAATAGTAACACACAGACTACAATACAGCTTGTGCATTCTGATTGAAATAGAGGCAAAAGGAAAGGAAAGGGGGATACCTAGTCAGTTGTACAACTGAATGGCCTTCAACTGAAATGTGTCTTCCACATTTAACCCAACCCCTCTGAATCAGAGAGGTGGGGGGGGGGGGGCTGCTGCCTTAATCTACATCCACGTCTTCAGCGCCCACATCCACGTCTTCAGGCTACCACTAGTCTACCACTAGGCTACCACTAGTCTACCACTAGGCTACCACTAGTCTACCACTAGGCTACCACTGGGCTACCACTAGTCTACCACTAGGCTACCACTAGTCTACCACTAGGCTACCACTAGGCTACCACTAGTCTACCACTAGGCTACCACTGGGCTACCACTAGTCTACCACTAGTCTACCAAAACTGTTACATTTGCTGTAGTCGGCAGGATACATGTACAGGAAATACTAGTGGGGATATAGCAATACTGTAGACCTCTTAATAAAAATATATATTACCAGGCGTCAATTGGTCTGTTCTGGTTGTCATGTTGATAATTTCCTCCTCGACAACTAGAGTAACGTTGAGTCTGGTTTCAGTGTGAATAATCACACGTTCAGCTACAAAACAAAGAAAACCAACACAATATAATTTTCACACTTTTAACAGTGGCTGTATTTGTCATTATTAAAGCTTATGGCTCAATGGTTGTCTCTATTATTTCTCAATGGATTGACACAGAGCCTTATAGAAATGTATGCTTAATCAGTTGAGATTTAACAGGAACCATTTTGGTAACAAGAGTTCCACGGAAATTACACAACCTGGTAAGAATTCCTCTAACTGTCACAGATTGTAATTATCACAACCTTTGGTGGTTTCGCAACTCTCTCCATGACTCTGAACAGATCCAAACTCATACCTCTGAAGCAGTATGCATCGTATCTGGAGTGCTGGTCTGGGTTTTCTGTCTGGTTGGGGAAGGCGTAGATGGTGTGTACCCCGGCCTTGCCGCCTCCACAGTGGGGCCTTGGGGCATGGATGGGGTAGCGGACGCTGCGATCCTGCAGCCAGCCTGGACGACACTTGTCGAAGCCCTGTCTCCAGGCGGCATAGAGCTGCCCTGTGGTGGCTAGTGTGGTGTTGAGCTTCTGGCAGTGGGCTACAGCCTCCTCATAGGAGAAGCTGTCATAGTCACTGGAATAGAACAGCTCCCCTGGGAAGTGAGGGAGAAGAGAGAGCAGGTGGTTTTACTCAGGAGTGATGGTTCACTTTACATCTTCTGCTAAAGTCTGTAGAAGAAGACAAAATCCCTTTACATCTTCTGCTAAGGTCTGTAGAAGAAGAAGTCACTTTACATCTGAAGCTAAGGTCTGTAGAAGAAGAAGAAATCACTTTACATCTGAAGCTAAGGTCTGTAGAAGAAGAAGAAATCACTTTACATCTGCAGCTAAGGTCTGTAGAAGAAGAAGAAATCACTTTACATCTGCAGCTAAGGTCTGTAGAAGAAGAAGAAGACGAAGAAGCAGAAGAAGCAGCAGAATAAGGGTCCATGGGCCATGTCTCTCACCCTTGAGGCGGTCCACATAGCAGTAGACGTCATATTGCTCAGTAGCAGGTCTCAGGCCATAGGACCTCACCCCTGGGACATTCTCCAGGTTTCCTGAACACTTATCTCTGGGAGACAGGATGGGGTACCTGAAGGTCAGGGTTGGTGGTAAATGTGTGGTTAGAAAACAGTCACACTTCTGTCCTCTTTAAGAAAAGCAGTCTTGGAAGTAGAGTTTAAACATTCAGGAAATGTTCCCAAAGTTCCAACATTTCTCAGATATCCCAGTCGGAGGATTTCTGGAATCATAAGGGAATACCCAGGAATCCTCCAACAGGGATTTCTGAAAAACCCAGGAACATGAATAAAGTTTGCAGAATTTTGTAACCCTACTGAGAGGGCCACCTTTTGACTACTGAGATTCACACTATCTATCTCACCTGACGGTCTGGTCCCTGAGCCAGCCTGCATCACAGTGGTGGAGCCCTGCCTCGTAGGCTGCCTGTAGCTGCTGGGAGCTGGCGATGACTGCACCCACACTCTGACAGGCCATCTGGGCCTCCACGAAGGACAGGGCATAGCGACTTGAGTCAGCACGGTAGTGGAACACCACACCTATAGAGAGGGAAGGAGGGAGGGAGGAGTACGGAGGGGGGGAAGAGACAGACAGAACCAAAGACAGAAATTAAGTTATTACACTTGAAAATGAAAATGGCAACTACTGCTGGCAGGTAGCCTAGTGGTTAAGAGCGTTAGGCCAATAACCAAAAGGTTGCTGGTTTGAATCCCAGAGCTGACTAGGTGCCCTTGAGCAAGGCACTAATTGTAATTGTACTTAGAAATTGCTCTGGATAAGAGTGTCTGCTAAATCAGGGTTTCCCAAACTCGGTCCTGGGGCCTGTTTTGGTTTTTGCAATAGAACTACACAGCTGATTCAAATGATCAAAGCTTGATGATGAGTTGGTTATTTGAATCAGCTGTGTAGTGCTAGGGGAAAAAGCCCGAACGTGCACCTGGGGGGCACAATCCACTAACCTGTAGGAGCCATGGCAGTGTCATCGTCAAGAGGGAACTCGAAGCCCACATCAGGTTTAGCTGTCACCCTGCTAATGATCTCTTCCCCCACGACCGGGGTAACCTTCGTAACCGTGTCAGTCACACTGGGTGGGATGGGTAAGGTCGGTGGCATGGTGATGGTGTCCAGGGGGGCTTGGGTCAGCACCTCCCCCCTTGCCTCAGTTTCAGGGGTGGTGGTTAGCCCTGGATAGACCATAGGACTGTCTGTGATGGTGGCCACCTCTGGGAACGGGGTGGTCTTGACTGCACCGTCGTCCTCTAATGAATTAGATCATTGGTAAAGTTCCAATCAGCAGGTAAAGTTAAAGCCACACTCTGTCATACTGGAAATCACTCTGTTTTTTTAACACATCACATGTAATCCACAGTGCCTTTATGCTGTATAAGGATGTGATTCCTTTTTTAACACTATAACAATTTACTTGTGACCTCTTTTTTAAACTATTTTTGGTGCCTTGACCAAGTACAGTAGTTCAAGCTTGAAGAGATCGACAGCAACAGTGGTGCATTATGGGATAGGTGCTTCTACACCTGCATTGCTTGCTGTTTGGGGTTTTAGGCTGGGTTTCTGTACAGCACTTTGAGATATCAGCTGATGTAAGAAGGGCTATATAAATTAGATTTTATTTTATTTGATATGCAGTCTTCAGATATAATCTGGTGTCTGGGTTACCTTGGTAGCAGATAGCATCATAGTGGGAGTCCGGGTAGGGGTAGCCTGTCTGGTTAGGGAACAGGTACACGGTCCTCACTCCAAGTAGTCCTCCACCACACTGGGGCCTGACAATGTTGATGGGGTAGCGGACGCTTCCGTCTGCCAGCCAGCCCGCATTACACACGTCCATGCCAGACTTCCAGGCCAGGTACAGCTGCCCTGTGGTGGCCAGCTTGGCCCCTAGTTTGGCACACTGGTCCATTGCCTGGTAGAAGGTGAACTTCTCCACGGACATGGAGTAGAACACTCTGCCTGGGGAAGGCAAAGATTGAGAAACAGACGCAGGCGGTCAAACAGATAGATATGAAAATGCAGCAATTGTCCTTGCGGTAACTAATGCCAGTAAAAATACTTGTTTTAGGGGAAGAGGTTAAAATCTGGCAATGTGCCCTTGAGCAAGGCACTTAATTCTAATTGCTCCTGTAAATCGCTCTGGATAAGAGCATATGCAAATGGAATAACATGTAAATGTAAGATAATTTCAGAAACAGATAACTAATTGAGGAGAGTAGACTATGTACTCTGTTCTTCAAAGCTGAGGGAGCTGTCTTGACACTGAGCAGACACAAAATGCATCCCCATTTAACTGCAGAGTCATCCACAGCACAGCACACACAGCAACTATACTGAACAAAAATATAAACGCAACATGCAACACTTTCAAGGATTTTACTGTTTCAGTTCTTATTAGGAATTCAGTCAATTGAAATAAATTCAATAAAATAAAGTCAAATGACTGGGCAGGGACGCAGCCATGGGTGGGACTGGGAGGGCATAGGCCCACCCACTTGGGAGCCAGGCCCACCCACTGGGGGGCCAGACCAGCCAATCAGAATGAGTTTTTCCCCACAAAAGGGCTTTATTAGCTGTCCGGGTGGCTGGTCTCCGACGATGCTGGATGTGGAGGTCCTGCGCTGGCGTGGTTACATGTGGTCTGCGGTTGTGAGGCCGGTTGGACTTACTGCCAAATTCTCTAAAACGACTTTGAAGGCGGCTTATGATAGAGAAATTAACATTCAATTCTCTGGCAAGACCTCTGGTGGACATTCCTGCAGTCCGCATGCGAATGTAATGATCATGCTGTTTAACCAGCTTCTTGACATGCCACACCTATCAGGTGGATGGATTATGCTCACTAACAGGGATGTAAACAAATTTGTGCACAAAATTTGAGCGAAATGAGCTTTTTGTGCGTATGGACAATTTCTAGGATTTTTTATTTCAGTTCATGAAACACGGGATCAACACTTTACATGTTGCATTTATATTTTTGTTCAGTATATATGAAACAGTCCTATTGTTTTAGTATTTTAGTATTTTTCTCGTATTGACCCTGTTGTGGGTACGGAGCCGGACTGCGGTCCACCTATTGAATATAGCTGTTATAAATCCCTTAAAGTGGAACTGAGAGGGTTTTAACTACTTTGCACATATGAAACAATCAGTTATTCATAATATCAGTAAAAAATAGCAAATTCCCAGTTTATTCTTCAAAACCAACTTTTAAGAGGTTTTAAAAATTGGTTATCTTTGGCAACAAATCCTGTGATTGTTGGCAGAATAGATGGATGCAGTTCAATGCATGATTAATATAATTCACCAATAGATTTCTTCATAGTCCAAACATATTGCTATCAGGTTGTAAATCACTGTCACGTCCTGACCATAGAAAGATGTTATTTTCTATGGTAGAGTAGGTCAGGGCGTGACAGGGTTTTTCCCCCCTATGTTTTCTATTTCTATGTTCAGGTTCTAGTTTTGTATTTCTATGTTGGGGTTTTGTTTGGGATGATCTCCAATTAGAGGCAGCTGGTCCTCGTTGTCTCTAATTGGAGATCATACTTAAGAAAGGTGTTTTTTTCCACCTGGGTTTGTGGGAGATTATCTTTGAGTCAGTGTATGTTTCACCTCTGCGTCACGGTTTGTTGTTTTTGTCATTCAGTTTATTTATGTATTGCCCAGTTTCACAGTGTAAATAAAATGTGGAACAACACACACGCTGCACTTTGGTCCGCTTCTCCTTACGACAACCGTGACAGTCACAGCTGGCCTGGAACATTGTTTGCTGCCACAACCCATTCGGGATGCACAGTTTCAGTTTCAATGACTCAATATTTTGAACAAAAACGGACAACTTTTTCATTAAGGCTGGGAATGACAATACAATCAAACTAGCAAGGTCAGTCATAACGTGGCTAATAGGCTAGCTTACGTAATAATAGGTTAGTCATAACGTGGCTAATAGGCTAGCTTACGTAATAATAGGTTAGTCATAACGTGGCTAATAGGCTAGCTTACGTAATAATAGGTTAGTCATAACGTGGCTAATAGGCTAGCTTACGTAATAATAGGCTAGTCATAACGTGGCTAATAGGCTATGTGTCAAACAAGGACACACAAAGGAGCATAAATGAGTCAACACTTGAGTCATCCACTTTATGAAAGGACAGTCTGATGCGCTTGCATCAGTGAATTCAACTTCAATTGCGCTGCCTTCACAGCGCGTTTACAGCGCACAGTGGAGGGAAAGTTTACAGACACATGCCATAGTCCTAGCTAGGCTACTAAAATGTTGCAGTCTAGCTTCGGTTTTTAAAGCTTGACAATTAATTCACAATTTATCAAATAAAATAAAACCTGCAACAGAGAAACATGTAGGCCTTTAATAATGGCTAATTTGAATATAGGCCTACTAGCTCCGATTGGCTATGGCACACCGGTCTGCGTAGACACCGGTCCTGGACAAGACAGATGTTTTTATTCGGTTTTATCTACTGCAGTGTCTATTAATTGTCCAAACGCACGGCCGCTTTCCCACACTATATTGCGCTAGAATTTTCACAAATGCCTTACTCTGTCATTGGCAAGCATTCTATGAAAGTATGAAAAATGACTAAGTGCTTGCTTGTTAGATTCACTTTTTTGAAGGTGTCATATCCTTCCTGGAGGTGTATAGGAACATATTTTAATAAGATCTCATGTTGCTGAAATGCTGTCAGTTCTACTTTAACAGTGATGTTTATCTATGTGCACCACATAACAGCTTGTATAATGACCATGACCAGCTACAGTGTAGCGTACTGTACCTGACATCTTCTGTGCAAAGCAGTACACGTCATAAGTCTCGTTGACCTCTCTCAAGCCGTAGGTTCGCACTCCTGGGAACTCCTCCTTGTCTCCGAAGCAACCCTCACGAGGCTCATGGATGGGGTACCTTGAGTAGATCACGTAAGATGGCAAAGAAGAAAAAAATGCATACACGTCACGCCGTCAATAAGTTTATTTTTAATCCCAAATGGTTGTAACATGTCTTTGCTTAATGCCAACCCATGCTCTAGAATAACATTCCCCACAAAACCCTTCAGGGCTGTACTAATTTCATAATTTTTACTGTACTGGATATCCCCACTGTGTGCCAACACATCAAAGATGGTTTCCCTAAAACAGTAACGACAGTACAAAGTTTAGTATATCACAATTACCTGACTGTTTGGTCAGAGAGCCACCCGGCGTCACATTGGTGGAAGCCATCGTCAAAGGCAGCCTGTAGTTGTGCTGGGGTGGCGATGGTGGCACTGTTCTGGATACAGGCAGCCTTGGCCCTCTCAAAGTTCAGAGTGTAGCGCGTGGAGACTCGGTAGTGGAACACAATGCCTGGAGAGGAGAGAACACATCGCCCTCACCGTCATATTATACTGAGTATTATTCCATTTCAGAGGATTGGCTTGTGTTTAATAGGATGAGTACGAGGATGTTTGACACGGTTGGGGTCAATTCCATTTTGATTCAATCAATTCTGAAAGTAAACTGAAATTCAAATTCAAATTTTTCTCAATGATTTGGAATTGGAATCAGTTTACTTCCTGAATGGATTGAATCGAAATTGACCCCAACCATGTCAAAATCCTTTTCTACTGATTTACATAAGATATGTACTCACTGTGGAGGAGTTTCATACACGTTCATAGCACATTATACACTTGGTGGTTCGAGCCCTAAATGCTTATTGGCTGACAGCCGTATATCACACCTCCTCATGCCTTATTGCTTAATTATACAATACTCTTCCCCATATAATATAATATTAAAAATGATAATAATTAAGCAAACCACGGAATTTGAATTTCTGTTTACTTCCAGAAGATACTGAATCGAAAGAGAATTGACCCCAATAACCCTGATATTTGGTTTAGGTGCATACCTTGAACCTGGATGTCCACCCAGTCATAGTTATTCTCGATGCCGTGCATGACCTCACAGCGATAAGTGCCCGAGTCCTTGGCACGCAGTTCTGTGATCTCCATGGTGACGTCGGTGGGCACCAGCGGGTAGTTGACCATGGTGACCCGGTCTAGGTACTCCGTCTCCACGTGAACTTTGCCCTCTGACGCCAGCAGTATGAGGGTGGCCTTGCCCTTGGTGACGTAGGTCCACTTGATGCGGTGGGACAGGGGAGTGACAGTGGATGCGCCGGGGTCGTTGACCATGTTGTCCTGGAAGTAGCAGGGCACCACCACCTTGGTGCCCATCAGAGGGCGCAGCGCCACCTCCACGGGAATGCTGACACTCAGGTTACTGTCGAGATCTGGAGTGGACAGTTTGAGATACCTTTTTTTTTACAACATATTTGCATCTACTTGGATGGAAGACACTTTCTAACTGTCACACTGCTCATGAGTAGAACACGCAGGAAGATGTTTGCGCGAAGTGAAGTAATATGGTGGATGTAGTGGCTGCTTCGTTTCAGTAAAGTGGAGTCATGTCATCTGCCTGCATTATTCCAAACCCTATCCGGAGAGACTAAGAACCTTTCTACTTTTACATTTGTCGTCGGCGGTGGCCAGTAGACGTACACATACAGTATATAACAGGAGCTCCGCTTGAATAGCTAGAACTGCAACCTTCCCCTGTTTGAATGCAACGCATCCTTCCATTGGTCCTTCCTGGATGTGGATTGGATCTGATTGGATGAAAGCAGTGGGAGTGCGAAAGCTTTCTTCCACCCATCTATCTGTGTTTGATCAGTGATCAATAATAGTGATGTAAGATTACACATACCGCCGGGGTCTTCAAATGATATAGTTGAGGTGATGAAGGGAAGACACACACACAGTAGGAGCAAGGTCATCATGGTTGACCTGTTATGGAAGAAAGAACTGTCAGTAAAACAAATGGTAGACTGAAATGAAATGTAAAAAAAATTAATGAAGCAAATGAATGAAAACATTTTTGGTTGTCTTGTCAGATTTGGTGAGGTGCTGTAAGTTAGTCTGATCAGACTGAGTTCTCCTCTAGGGAGTTTTTCCTGGAGTTTTTCCTGTGCTTCTACATCTGCGTTGCTTGCTATTTGGAGTTTTAGGCTGAGTTTCTGTATAAACACTTTGTGACATCAGCTGATGTCACTGATGTAAAAAAGGGCTTTATCAATACATTTGATTTGATTTGATTTGATTCTGACCAAATGACACAACCTTACACATTTACTATAATGACTTGTGAATGAAAATATTATTGATTGGCCAATGGCTAGATTTTTTTTGATGGGTTTCGAAGGTGTGTAAAAAACCTTAATTAGACAACAAACGCTTGCTGTTCTGTGTTTGAATGATTCCAACTGGTCTGGTGGGAAAAGTTTAAGCAGAGAGTTTATTCATTCTCCCATACACCACAGCTCCTATTCTCCTTAGGCCCACCATATTCACACAGGCAAAAGTCTCCTGTATATCAGTATAGGCTGGATGTGTACTGTGTGATACCAGCCCTTGTATATCAGTATAGGCTGGTTGTGTACTGTGTGATACCAAACCCTTGTATATCAGTATAGGCTGGTTGTGTACTGTGTGATACCAGCCCTTGTATATCAGTATAGGCTGGATGTGTACTGTGTGATACCAGCCCTTGTATATCAGTATAGGCTGGTTGTGTACTGTGTGATACCAGCCCTTGGGCAAAGTGGAAACATGATGTCAAAAGTCACTCTCCCATTCTCAAATATCACACACATGTTCATCAATGAATAAAACCCCTCTGTCCCTGGCACAGGAAAGGTTCTCAATGCAAAAATATATATTTTTCTTGAATTTATACATCATACGAGGTCTTCATATGTGACCCTGCCTATTGTATGTCCAGGGTGGAGATAGGATAGAGGACAACCTTCCCCAAAATGTGCGGGCTGAGGGTGGATTCTAAATAGGTTTCAACTCCCGAGCTACTTTCTGAATCTTTTGTGCCATTTACGTCCATTATCCTTACTGCTGCCATGTCCATTATCCTTACTGCTGTCATGTCCATTATCCTTACTGCTGTTACGACCATTATCCTTACTGCTGTCATGCCCATTATCCTTACTGCTCTTACGACCATTATCCTTACTGCTGTCATGTCCATTATCCTTACTGCTGTTACGACCATTATCCTTACTGCTGTTACGACCAGTATCCTTACTGCTGTTACAACCCTGGGGATAATGACTACCACCCTGAGGATAATGACCGCGACCCTGAGGATAATAACGATGACCCTGAGGATAATGACCACAACCCTGAGGATAATATTCACGACCCTGAGGATAATGACCGCGACCCTGAGGATAATAACGATGACCCTGAGGATAATGACCACAACCCTGAGGATAATATTCACGACCCTGAGGATAATGACCGCGACCCTGAGGATAATAACGATGACCCTGAGGATAATGCCACGACTGAAGGATAATAACCACAACCTTGAGGATAATGCCACGACCCTGAGTATAATAACCACAACCCTGAAGATAATTAAAGTCTACAGGGAGGTCAGAGTAAATTCAAAGGTCATTCCACCCAATCAAATCAAATTGTATTGGTCACATACACATATTTAGCAGATGTTATTGAGGGTGTAGCGAAATGCTTGTGTTTTCGACTCTGTAGACACAACAGCAAACAATGTTGATGTCTAGAGGTCACATACCCACATATATACATCCACACCGCATCACACTCCTAGACAAGCTCACACACACACGCAAAGTTTTATTAGAGATCTGACTGGGTTTTAATAGAGATCTGACTGGGTTTTATTAGAGATCTGACTGGGTTTAATAGAGATCAGACTGGGTTTAATAGAGATCTGACTGGGTTTAATAGAGATCTGACTGGGTTTAATAGAGATCTGACTGGGTTTTATTAGAGATCTGACTGGGTTTTAATAGAGATCAGACTGGGTTATAATAGAGATCTGACTGGGTTTATTTAGAGATCTGACTGGGTTTTATTAGAGATCTGACAGGGTTTTATTAGAGATCTGACTGGGTTTTCTTAGAGATCTGACTGGGTTATAATAGAGATCTGACTGGGTTTTATTAAAGATCTGACTGGGTTTTATTAGAGATCTGACTGGGTTTTATTAGAGATCTGACTGGGTTTTATTAGAGATCAGACTGGGTTTTGAACTGACCGAGTTTTATTAGAGATCTGACTGGGTTTTCTTAGAGATCTGACTGGGTTTTATTAAAGATCTGACTGGGTTTTATTAGAGATCTGACTGGGTTTTATTAGAGATCTGACTGGGTTTTCTTAGAGATCTGACTGGGTTATAATAGAGATCTGACTGGGTTTATTTAGAGATCTGACTGGGTTTTATTAGAGATCTGACTGGGTTTTATTAGAGATCTGACTGGGTTTTATTAGAGATCTGACTGGGTTTTATTAGAGATCTGACTGGGTTTTGAACTGACCGAGTTTTATTGGAGATCTGACTGGGTTTTATTAGAGATCTTACTGGGTTTTATTAGAGTTCAGACTGGGTTTTATTAGAGAGGAAACAATAAATGGTACATGACATGGCATATCACCAGAGCCCTAGGACAGAGATAAACCTCCAGTTAAATCCTAAAATGAGCTATATTCTTTATAACTCCTCTTATTTAGGACAGTGACTTTCTCTGGAATTCTGAAAATGTCCTATCGCTCTAGGACCTAGAAGGAGAGGGGCTTTGTCTTCCTGATACAGACGGACACGTTCAGATTCAAGATACGTAAGTGTAGACTTAGATGTCTGAAATGATGATTGATGGATTCAACCATCCAATGATTTGATACTAGCTTTCCAATTGATCTAGATGCAGTTCTGAACGTCTGAGTCATTGTAGTTCTGAACATCTGAGTAGATGTAGTTCTGAACATCTGAGTCGATGTAGTTCTGAACATCTGAGTAGATGTAGTCCTGAACGTCAGAGTAGATGTAGTTCTGAACATCTGAGTAGATGTAGTTCTGAACATCTGAGTCGATGTAGTTCTGAACGTCTGAGTAGATGTAGTTCTGAACGTCAGAGTAGATGTAATTCTGAACATCTGAGTAGATGTAGTTCTGAACGTCTGAGTCGTTGTAGTTCTGAACGTCTGAGTAGATGTAGTTCTGAACATCTGAGTAGATGTAGTTCTGAACAACTACAAGCCAAGGAAACTTAGACCCTAACGCTAATTTCACAAAAGGGAGGCCTCAAAGAATGTGATGAAAATCCCTCCCTGAAGAGAACTAGCTGCTCCCTAACACAGTTGTCATACACAGACACTCAACCATGGCCAAGCAAAACCTTATCCTTGGGTTTACTGTAGCCAACTAATATGCCTCTCTACAGGGAACCAATACATCTGTTTCAAGCCAAAATCTCACCACTCAGAATGGCCAACCAAAACTCTACTGTTTCTCTCGACAGAGTAGCCTACCAATGAATTCACATGCCTTTAAGGCCATCCTCCAACCTTCCTGATGTAAGCTCCCACTGTGAGCCAGCCAGGCCTGGAGAGGCGGCCGTATAGGCCTTCTAACCCTTCTACAGTATCTCCATTCAGCCAGTGTGGTATGTTCCGTTCCCCAATGAAGTGGAGGCCAATAAGGCCCAGGTTTGCTCCTGCTGTGGTTGAGCCCTGTGAGGACACTACGGTTCTAAGATGAACTTAGCCTTAGCGTTTGGGAAACCAAGCCCTAGTCTGTTCCTGCTGTGCTGGGAGTGTGGATGAATGCAGTGCCCTGGGAGTGAGTTATGAATGCAGTGCCCTGGGAGTATGGATGAATGCAGTGCCCTGGGAGTATGGATGAATGCAGGGCCCTGGGAGTGAGTTATGAATGCAGTGCCCTGGGAATATGGATGAATGCAGTGCCCTGGGAGTATGGATGAATGCAGGGCCCTGGGAGTGAGTTATGAATGCCGTGCCCTGGGAGTATGGATGAATGCAGGGCCCTGGGAGTGAGTTATGAATGCAGTGCTCTGGGAGTATGGATGAATGCAGGGCCCTGGGTGTATGGATGAATGCAGTGCCCTGGGAGTATGGATGAATGCAGGGCCCTGGGTGTATGGATGAATGCAGTGCCCTGGGAGTATGGATGAATGCAGGGCCCTGGGAGTGAGTTATGAATGCAGTGCCCTGGGAGTATGGATGAATGCAGGGCCCTGGGAGTGAGTTATGAATGCAGTGCCCTGGGAGATGAATGAATGCAGTGCCCTGGGAGTATGGATGAATGCAGGGAGCTGGGAGTGTGGGTGAATGCAGGGCCCTGGGAGTGTGGGTGAATGCAGGGCCCTGGGAGTATGGATGAATGAAGGGCCCTGGGAGTATGGATGAATGCAGGGCCCTGAGAGTATGGATGAATGCAGGGCCCTGAGAGTATGGATGAATGCAGGGCCTTGAGAGTATGGATGAATGCAGGGAGCTGGAAGTATGGATGAATGCAGGGCCCTGGGAGTATGGATGAATGCAGGGCCCTGGGAGTGTGGGTGAATGCAGGGCCCTGGGAGTGTGCTGGAAGCCAAGGTAAATACCGGGCTGTTGGGGGCTGTATTCCTGAGGAGGCTCCAACACCCGCCTGGGTCTCTGGAGACCCCAGGCTTCAGAACAGAGTGGACATTGACAAGAGACCCTCAGAGATGTGAGGAAGCAGAGAGGAACATGGGAGCAAGCACACTGCCCAATGATAGGCCTGTTTGAATGTATATGGCGGTTGGTGGGTAAATATGTATTTGTGTTGACACACATGCCGGGGTGAACATGTAAGTGGATGTGCACACTATTGGGGTGTGTACGTACACACAGATGGACGCTTGTACATAGATGTATACGTTCATGAGCAAACACACACACACACACACACACACACACACACACACACACACACACGTGCACGGTAGGCGCACACACACATTCAGTTTACAGTATACTGATAAAATAATTTATCTGTTTAAGGTTTTGACTAAAGTATTCCACTCTGAAACCATATAACTTTGTGAAATGTATTAGAATTATAAGGCTATAATAATGTCTTAAAGACTATAATCCAATACTGTGTGTGAGTAGACTTTTTAAGACTAGGACACTGTTACTATTTCAAAATGAGCAGGGCATAGTTGATAAGACGACGTTGTGAAAGTAACAGGAAAAGGGACCTCCCTGAGTTAGGGAGAGGAACAACTGCCCGAAAACGGCTAGGTGGGCAGAAGATTAGGAGACAGGTTGCAGAAGTGTGATGAAGAATGTATGTGTACTGTGGGAAAAAACAGCCGCCTATAGCGGGGTGGAGTTCTCTACTGATGTGAGTTCATTTTTGTGTGTGTGTGTGTGTGTGTGTGTGTGTGTGTGTGTGTGTGTGTGTGTGTGTGTGTGTGTGTGTGTGTGTGTGTGTGCGTGCGTGCGTGCGTGCGTGCGTGCGTGCGTGCGTGTGTGTGTGTACATATAAAAATACTGTGTCCTCATTTTTAAGCAGAGCTCTGGTAAATAAACATTCTGACCATTGTAAGCTGGGTCTCTGTCTGCTTCATTCAACCAGAATCTTACACCCTCTGGGGGGCAGACTGAGTAGTTTAATTGAAGTTCGGTTTAAGAACATTGATAACTTAATTCACGTAACACATACATATTTTCTGACTTCATGGTGAGGAACAATAGATCATTCACGCTGTGTCTTAACAAAGCATTAGTTTCAGGAATGTTTCTCTGTTCTTATGGTAAGGAAAAAGAAACTGTCCATAGTCCTGACACAGTGCATTCTAAAACGGTTCAAACTACGACACAGTGCATTCTAAAACTGTTCAAACTACGACACAGTGCATTCTAAAACTGTTCAAACTACGACACAGTGCATTCTAAAATGGTTCAAACTACGACACAGTGCATTCTAAAACTGTTCAAACTATGACACAGTGCATTCTAAAACTGTTCAAACTACGACACAGTGCATTCCAAAACTGTTCAAACTACGACACAGTGCATTCCAAAACTGTTCAAACTACGAGACAGTGCATTCTAAAACAGTTCAAACTACGACACAGTGTCACGGTTGTCGTCGGTGAAGGAGGACCAAAACGCAGCAGGTATGTGTATGCTCATCTTGAGTTTTATTAACTACAAAAAATGAACGTACAAAATAACAAAACAAAAAGAACGAACGAACGAACGAACGAACGAACGAACGAACGAACGAACGACTACTAACAGTCTGGCTAGCATAGGCTCAACACAGAACAATCACCCACAAATAACAACCACAAACACACCCTAATATATGGGACTCTCAATCAAAGGCAGATAGACAACACCTGCCTTCAACTGAGAGTCCCAACCCCAATCAACACAACATAGAAACACACTCACCAGACTACACATAGAAATACATAAACATAGACTATAAACCAAAACCCCGGAAATACTAAATCAAACACCCTTTAACCAAGCACACACCACCCTGAACCACATAAAACAAATACCCTCTGCCACGCCCTGACCAAACTACAAAAACAATTAACCTTATACTGGCCAGGACGTGACACACAGTGCATTCTAAAACTGTTCAAATTGACCTGAGAACAGTTATCTATACAATACCATGTCCTCTAACTCCAGCTGATATACTGACCTGAGAACAGTTATCCAACCAGTGGCATCATGCCCATTGTCATGCCTATTTCCACATACCATGTGCCCCCTCAGTTTTATCCATTTACACACTGAAAATCCAGACGATATTGCCTCGTTTGTACATGATAATCCAAAGAAATCGTATTTCGCCAGTGGCTCTGACACTGACTATGTGAGTCACAGCAGGGTCAGTCAAGTCAGGTGTAAAATCTCGCCATGTGCAGTATCATCCATAAAATAGTTTGAACTGCAGGAAGACCTTTTGATTCTGAAAAGCTATGTACAACTTTTTTTTTACGTTAGTTAAAAAAAAAGATTCAATTTTTTTTTACTGTCTAAAAGCTTTTAAACATTTTAAGAAAATAGTAAAAATAGGAATACAACTATTTTCCAAAGTGCTCACAATAAACCTTTCAAAATGCTTTTGTGTTCTTATTTTATAGGTGTTACTGAGGACCAAGTCAGTCCTCTCTTCTCTGACCATCCCTCTCATCCATTCTTACTAGCAGCACGTACAGCAGTACTGTACTTAGGAAGCTGCCCAGTACCGATGATACTGAAAACTACACTTTACCTTGCCACACTCCTCCAAGCCAAGGATAAATTCAAGTTATCAACAGTCCAAATTGTACCTCTTGAAAAGGATATTCTTTTTTCCTGCAGTATTCTTGTCCCTTGTTGGATTGATACTGTATATTCTCTCCTGTAGTAAGTAGTAAAGTACTGTTGTGACTCCAACCCGTCAGCCAAATCCTTATGTGTTCTGACTCGGTGCTGCTCCCAGATGTGTTGGGAAGAAGCTTTATTCAAACAGAGTACCAAGTTTAGCAGTATAGAGAAAGAGAGAGAGGAGAGAGAGGAGAGAGAGAGTGAGAGAGAGAGAGGTGGGGAGAGAGAGAGGGACAGAGATAGAGAGAGAAAGAGAGAGGAGGAGAGAGAGATAGGGGAGAGGGAGAGAGAGAGTGGGACAGAGAGAGAGAGGGACAGAGAGAGAGAGAGAGTGGGACAGAGCGAGAGAGAGAGAGGGACAGAGAGAGAGAGAGAGAGAGAGAGAGAGAGAGAGAGATAGAGAGAGAGAGAGAGAAAGAAAGAGAAAGAGAGAGAGGGGAAGAGAGAGAGAGAGGGACAGAGAGGGACAGAGAGAGAGAGAAAAGTGGAGGGGAAGAGAGAGAGAGAGGGACAGAGAGAGAGAGAGAGAAAGAGAGAGAGGGGGAAGAGTGAGAGAGGGACAGAGAGAGGGGGGGGAGAGAGAGAGAGAGAGGGACAGAGAGAGAGGGGGGGAGAGAGAGAGAGAGAGAGGGGGGGAGAGAGAGAGGAGAGAGGGAGGAAGAGAGAGAGACGGGTGAAAGAGGAGAGGAGAAAGAGAGAGAGGGGGAAGAGAGGAGAAGACCGGGCACATGAGAGAGGGGGGGAGAGAGAGAGAGAGAGGGGGAAGAGAGAGGAGCAGAAGAGAGAGAGAGGGGTGAAGAGAGAAGAGAGAAGGGGGGGGGAGAGAGAGAGAGAGAGAGAGAGAGAGCAGATAGTGAGGGGGGGGGGAAGAGAGAGAATGAGGGAAGAGAGAGGAGGGGGGAGAGAGGAGAAGCGGGAAGAGAGAGAGAGAAAGAGAGAAGAGTGGGGGAAAAAAGATAGAGAGAGGGGAAGATAGAGAGAAGAAGGGGGGAGCAGAGAGGAGAGGGGTGAAGAGAGAGAGAGAAAGAGAGAGAGGGGGAGAAGGAA